>NW_008706824.1:761047-819618 GCF_000327385.1 Lottia gigantea
GCACCATGGTTCCCATTTTTAATTTGAGAGAGTACTAGTAGTGACGATCCAGAACGGAGGAGAATGCATCTAACGCAATTTGGCATTGAAAGTAAAGTCTTAACGGGTGTTCTGGAAAACATTCATGGCTTTTAAAATAAATCACAATCATTACGACAACTTTGTGGATATATACTTGTGGTATATTTATTACTTCAACGTTTCAATGTGGTTTTTGATTCAAAATTACAGGAATTATACGGTGGCTCACATACGACATGCTCCACTTTTTATTTAAATGATTATCACCAGGGGAAAAGTAGAATAGTCACCTAATTTTAACATAGGTGAAAATAATTATCACCTAGCTGAAAATTAATGTTTTCAAAATTAAAAGTGAAATATGTCATATGTGAGCCACCATACTATTTAGAGTTTAATATGACGTAAAACTCAAGATTTATTTCTCGAGACGTAATGCTTTTTGTCTCGTAATATCCTTTAGAATATTCATCTCGGTGTATTCAGCATTATCCACCTCAGTCTGTTTCAATCAGTTGTATAGCTGATATTTTTAAAGAAATGTGATCGTCTAAATCAAATAACATGCTAAACTGTTGTTCAAATATTTAGACAATTGCAATATTTAAATCAATGATTTAAAACGCGCACAGTTAAAGTGACATTCGCCATTGTTGTTCGTAAAGATTACAAGTTAACGCCCACTTCTAGCAGAACCACGCCCCTTTCTCAAAACATAGATTAGAATCACTTTATCCAAATAGCTCCGCATCAGGCATAAACATTTAACGAAACAAATCAACCCTTTTCAAACTCATTATCGTGTTTGTGTTTAAAACTCCATTATCGTGTTTGTGTTTGAGAACTCCTTATCGTGTTTGTGTTTGAGAACTCCTTATCGTGTTTGTGTTTGAAAACCCATTATCATGTTTGTGTTTGAGAACCCATTATCGTGTTTGTGTTTGAAAACTCATTATCATGTTTGTGTTTGAGAACCCATTATCGTGTTTGTGTTTGTGTTTGAGAACTCATTATCGTGTTTGTGAGCAGCATATTTTCATAATAAAACGTAAAACTGTTAACGTGCCATCTCCACAATGTGCAACTATTTCAAACTACGTCTAATACCCTGACTGCAATAGCCACCTTTCTTGTATCACAGATATTTGTAAATACAGCGACTTGATTGGAATGTACACTACCTAATACAGCCAATTATTTCCACTATTTGGCTGCACGTATAATCGATAATGAAATGAAATGTATTAAGGTGCACCAGTACCGCAACCGGCTATTTAGCAGCTCGCTACGATAAAACATCTCAATGAAATGCACTGAGATCCAAAGATCCAGCACAGTAGTGCTTTGATGCACGTGTAATGGAGGAGTATGGTTGGCTGTATTTGATGGCGTACAATCCAATCAAATCGTTATACATGTATATACAAACTTCTTTAATATAAGAAAGATGGCTATTGCAGTCAAGGTATATGGCACAGTGCTTAATAGATTGACATTCTGATTGTAATCTCAAAGTTAATCGAGATCACACTATTTCCTCTTTACTGATCTGTTAGCTTTGGAATTACAGAGGTGTTTGAAATCTTATGATGAGGTAGTTGTTGATAGATGACAAGTTAACGTTCGCTTCCAGCAGATGCTGATATCTCAAACTAGGTAGTTGTTGGTAGATGACAAGTTAACGTTCGCTTCCAGCGGATGCTGATATCACAAACTAGGTAGTTGTTGGTAGATGACAAGTTAACGTTCGCTTCCAGCGGGTGCTGATATCACAAACTAGATAGTTGTTGGTAGATGACAAGTTAACGTTCGCCTCCAGCTAACTGATATCACAGACTAGGTAGTTGTTGGTAGATGACAAGTTAACGCCTGCTTCCAGCTAACTGATATCACAGACTAGGTAGTTGTTGGTAGATGACAAGTTAACGTTCGCTTCCAGCAGATGCTGATATCACAAACTAGGTAGTTGTTGGTTGATGACAAGTTCACGCCTACTGCCAGCAGTTAACTGATATCACAGACTAGGTAGTTGTTGGTAGATGACAAGTTAACGTCCACTGCCAGCAGTTAACTGATATCACAGACTATAGGTAGTTGTTGGTAGTTGACAAGTTAACGTCCGCTAGCAGTTTTAAGATCTGGATCAATTGGATGATTCGTTCCTGGTGGTGTTGGTTTGGTAGGTGAGAATTATACCTGTCAAATATGAAGATGACCAGAGGTCCGTGACTACAGGAGGGCAAAATGGGAAGGGAGGGGGGCATGTCTTCCCGAAAAAATTCTGACAACCGGTGAATTTACACACCATACACCATTGCCCCTCCGAACAATCAAGTCTGGCTACGGGCCTGGATGACTTCAAACATACATTCGTGGTTTTTAAGAGCACGACGACTTTTCAGTGCTATCTATTGTTCTAGCGCCAAGCAACGACTGATTAAATCGTTAGAATAGATCTTTATATTGATAACATTATCTGGTTGTTATGGAAACTTTATACATGGACAAGACGAGTATTTTTTGATCTTGCCGACTATCATGAATTATTGCCTGGTTTAAAATCTATTGTGTGTATTGTTCTATATAGGTACTTTCCGTTTTGTATTCGTGGCTCTGGATTCCTATTCTATTAAAGTGACTGTAGAACAAAAAAAATAATCAGGAATTACACAGAGTCTACTTTACTCGTTATATACTGGAAAACGTTACAAAAATGTGAAATAATTTTGTCTCTGGAATTAATATTTGACATCGCATTAAAATATGACAAGTTAACGACTGCTTCCAGCAAACTGTATCACAGGTATACGATTTTATGTAGTAACATACCGGTAATGTAAGTTTTGTTACCACAGGACAAGCACGGGCATGATGGCTTAACCTCAAATGAGAGAGTATCGATAAATATTATTCGGGGAACTTGCCCAGCTATGTAGCTTTGTTGAATAACAAATGGTATAATCTGAAAGTCTACTTGTATATTCATTCCAAAGGGTGCATTGTTTGTAATGTTTTAATCCAATAGTTTTCGCGAATTAATCGGACTGTCTTAGTATCTATACCAGGTTGTTCATATATCATTAGGAATAATTTTCAGGTCTGTTAACTGATGATCGAATTGGTTAAAGGGTTATACATAATTTAATTCAATAGAAAAGTTCATACTAGTTTATGCCCGCAATTGCTCTACCAATTCCGTAGTTAGATTTGAATTAAGTAAGCTACCATATAAGGTTTGTAGACAAGTAAATACACGTATACTAAAATATCATTTGTTAAAAATCTCTTGTAAAAGGTGCCAGTTATAAACCATGGTTAGATTATCTCATAGAAACATTAAGTTTTAATAGTGTATGTTTGGAATAACCAAGGCGTTGATAATGAAAACTGTTTTATATCTCAGAGGTTGAAAGATAACTATATACAACAAAATATTAGCAACATTTATACATACCTCATGCCCCCATCCCCCAGAAAAGAGGCTGGCCCGGGTCACCCACCCCTCTGCTCGGCCCCTTACCTGATGCTTTCTAGAAACACCACTGATACGTGCATGTTAAAAGAATTAACAGAGTATGTACACAATGTCATTTTGGAGAAACTCAAGATGAACTACATCATATTTTTACTGTGACTTCCAATAAATATTCAAAAAATAAAATAAAATGAATGGAGTTTTACGTCCTACTTTTCTGAACCAATAAAAATAAATTTGTAAGCTGTTATTACTGGACAAAACAACCATGTACAAACTAGTTAAACTTTCAACAAACGATATGGAAATATTGACGAAATTAGAAAATTCCTTTCTCAAAGTGAGAAACTACTCTAATTTGTAATGAAATGTTTCGTCGATCTCCCGCCATCTTGAATTATATTATATATTTTGTTTCATATTAAAATGCGTATGGTAATAGACTTTGTACTAGATCGATCTATTATTTATTTTAGTAACAACAATTAAACTATATTAGAAGGAACAGATCTAAAGATATTTAAATCAATGGTGTCTGAAAAGCAGTTGACAGTAAAAAACTTGAGATTTTGGAAAAGACTTCGTTTATGTACTGGTGGTAAGTAACGTCTTAAAAGCTAGATGTTTCGTTGAGTGTTTTTGGTGATGTTTGAATTATTTCCAATGATTTTGGAATGCGCTACTATATTAGAGAGGCAGTTTCGGAATTTGGGGGGTTGATTTTGGTCTTGTTTATCTGTAAATAGTCTTCAGAAGTACTAGAAAATTACACAATTCCTTCAAAAATACCTCAATCTAGGAATTGCACTTTCTATTTTTTATATGTCTTTTCATATCACAGAGTCGTCTTTTTTTACTTTCAAGCTCGGGTAATTTTGGACAAACATGCTCAAATTTCAGCGGCGAGCTAAATATTAGCTAAAAGAATTCTTGTTTCTGAGACTAAAGTTATATTGGTCGATAGGATGGCGAATCCGTCCCTTTACGGTCACTAAAAATGCGACCAATCACAGGCTCTGTAAATAAAAGCTTTATGTGAGAAATCTATGGTTTTACAATGTTTATCCACCCTATACATGTATTTACATAGGTTATTACAGTAAAGTTCGTGTCTTGTCTAGGATTCCCAGTCTTCTATTAATGATCCAGTGTTCTAATGCATCATCCCAGGGGTATCATAAATAATTGTGCTATTATTTCAAATCCTCCCTCGATGCGTTTTCAAATACACTCTCGTTAGTTCATGGTTGAGTTGCATGGCCCTACCTCGGATGAGTTGCCCGGCCCTACCTCGGACGTGATCACCTTCGTTATATCATCGATGAGTTGCCCGACTCTACCTCGGACGTGAACATCTTCGTTAGGTCATGGATGAGTTGCCCGGCTCTATCTCGGACGTGATCATCTTCGTTAGGTCATGGGTGAGTTGCCCGGCTCTATCTCGGACGTGATCACCTTCGTTATATCATCGATGAGTTGCCCGACTCTACCTCGGACGTGATCATCTTCGTTAGATCATGGATGAGTTGCCCGGCCCTACCTCGGACGTGATCACCTTCGTTATATCATCGATGAGTTGCCGACTCTACCTCGGACGTGATCATCTTCGTTAGGTCATGGAGGAGTTGCCCGGCCCTACCTCGGACGTGATCATCTTCGTTATATCATGGATGAGTTGCCTGACCCTACCTCGGATGTGATCGCATTCGTTATATCATCGATGAGTTGCCAGACACTACCTCGGACGTGATATGTGATGAGCTATCGTCACGGTTACATCACTTTTTATGGGGGTCGCTCGGATCCAATTTTGGATCTAGTTTTTTTTTTAAATTTCACAACGACAAAGGCCAAATTGTTATGTCATTTATACAAAGCTGAACCATTAATGTCTAATGAGTCCATCAAGACATTACCAAATATTCTACAATGTACTTTGCCCAATGTCACCCCCCCCCCCCCCCCTCACACGACACTACAATACAGTCGAGGGATAGGATTTTTCCTTCTTCGTGGAACTCCGGAAGTTTAGCTTCGGATTAAAATCTATACCAAGTAAGTCCTAGGATAAAAAATATTGATCTTAACTTTATCTACAGAAAAAACAATGTATTAAGATTTTGTATTGAATGCTCCGAACGAGCGTCCTTATATCAGTAAATTTATTCACTTTTATTTAAGCCAACAGCTGACTCAGTCATTCTAAACGATATTTAATGGTCATAATGTTTTGTCCGTGTTAAACTCTAGCAAATGAGGTGGACATTACTAACAAATAGCTTTCCAGCTGTCATCAGCGAGAATTCAATACCATGTTATTGCCATCTGTAACTGGACTAATTGTAAGGAAGGGGTACGAAATGAGTGCTTTTAAAGGTAAGATTGGTTGCAAATGGTGATATATTTTATATAGTTTTATGTAATTTTGATTTAAAGGAACATGTTCAACCAATCATACCTTAGTCTCAGAATCGGAATCGTTTTTAGCTAAGCCAATCAGTAATAGTGTTCAAGGCTCACCGTCGAAAATTGAGCCTTCAAATTCATGTGTGTCCAGAATTATCCGCGCTTGGAAGTTAAAATGACGACTCGTCTTTTCTCGATACTCTGACATATATCGGTATAGAAAAGACATATACAGAAACAACAAGTAGTTGCCTAGCAAGATACGCCCACTTACCTGATAAATTTTAGTATGCCAGAGGCGGTCTCCAATCGTCGTAAAATCGTATCAAAGATCTGATTTTTGCAAGATTTTAAAAATCACACAAAATTTAATAAAATTCTGACATAAACCTTCATTGCGTTCACAAGCCAACAAATTTTGATGCGTTTCTACTAAGTCAAGTACAATAACTCAAATTCCGTTAATCGAAAATCGTCAAATTCAAACTTGAATTGAAACCATTGTCTCTTCCCACCTTTACATATTTTTGTAAACCAAATTTTGTATATCTAAGTTTTATAAAGCACATAATTACTACATATTGACCTTACTAACACCTATTGTTACCCCTCCACTCTCTTAAACTTTAACTGACCTCACTGGACAATGGCTTAGCTGTCTTTAGGGTGGTCAGTCCAGTGAGTTCATGTTAGTTTATATTCACTACTGCCTACAATGAGATTCATAGAAGAAATACTATGAATAACTATCTATAGGCAAATACTTCGTGCTAAATTTGATAAAATATAATAATTATAATTGTTCACTGAACCCTACATTTCGAGAAGCATTCTATTGCTTGGTTCAATAGAAAACAAATTGTATTACTAAGCAAGAAAAAGATTTTATGTTCGAAGTCAAAGCATCATATAGGCCTCAGTTTTCACGCCCAAAAAAATTTCAACCCGCTACGCTTGACGATCAGGATTTTTTACCAACAAAATAAACACAATAGAAGCTATGGCCATGGACATTATTAATCACTCTTTATATTTATTGCCTCGAAACCGGTTTCTAATAATTAGGTTTAGAAGCATATAGCGTGACGTGCACTGGATGATATATGTCCACCTTTTCACCCGTATTCGACTCACAAGGGACTATATTAATGGACACGTGTGGTATGTTCACTATTTTTATTCTATTTTTTATAATTATAATGATCAGGTCTTTTGTTCTATGACTTTAATTATAAAATAACTAATTACTGATGGACCATTCAGGATTCTTATGGCAATCAGTTTTTATATAAATTGAAATATCACCCTGATGAAAGTTCTGGAAGTCTAAGATGGTTATCAATGAAATCAATGAATGAAATAATGAATCTCGGCAATAGAATATTCACAGAGAGGATTTTTCAATTTGTAATGTGTGCCATTTAAATTTCAAATGTTAATTAATCAAACTTCATATTTTTCTTGGACAGTGGCGGAGTCAAAGGGCCATCCCCGCCCCCTCGCAGCCCCGAAAGCAAGGTTTTCGGACAAAAATCTCATAACTGGGTAACTCAGATATCTCGCCCCCTCTCAGAGGTAAACCTGGTTCTTGGACCGGAAAATATTCTTTTACCAACGTCTTTCTAGTGTTAGATTTTGAATGTAAGTTGATAAGGTCAGCTCTGTTTGACAGCGAACAGTAGACCCTTATTGGTCACATATCTTCAAAAGGGTGTATTATACGACTCGATCTTTGTTTGTTGAAGTTTTGCTCTCAACATTACGCATTTTCGCCCTAGTCAGTGATGCAGGAAAGAGTCTTGTCGTTCGGATTTGACAATTTACCGTTGTACTTCCCCTTTAGACCAATAATTGCACACATCATGACCAGTCAGGTCCAGAAAAGTAGGACGTAAAACTGCTCTTCATTTGATATCGTTTGTATTGGTTTTCTGATTTACGAATTAAATAAACAAGTCGGTGACCCGTATCGAGATACCTTCAGGTGAAACCCGACAGTGGTCAAATCGATAGCAAATTTTTGTAGGTCACTTGCATTTGGCCAGTGGCGGCGTACAGGAGGAGAAGCAGCGGGGGCTGAGAAAATTCAAATTAAAAGCCAGAGTGCATCGAATCAATTCTTTTTCTCAAGAATTCCACAGCGCTTCCACCCGAGAGTTATCCCTCATACGTTAAGTCGGTCATCTCCCTATTTGAACACCCAGTTACTGGATGCTGGCGCCGCCACTGCTTTAGGCATGTAAACTGAATACATGTAATTATATTATCGCATATCCTAGGTAAAGTAGGTATAACATGTTTAGATGCTTATCTGTGTTAAATCGATTGTTGACCCTATTGACCCGCGGATATGCCGGACAGGCCATCATTTGTCGATGTGACATTTGTGGATTTGTAAAATTATAGCTGGACACAATTATACGGATAACAATTACTTTAATAAATAACTTACGATGTTTCGACGATGATACTTTCGTCTTTATCAAGCAATGATGATAAACGTTGCAAGTTATTCATTAAAGTAATTGTTATCCATATAATTGTGTCCAGTTATTCATACCCCAGTTACTAAATGCGAACCCCATTCCCTTTTATGTCACACCTTGCTCTATAGGACGTAGGGGTAGAGATATTTTGGCTCATTATAGTTAATGATATTAATAACTGAATCAAAAACGTGTTTAAGCGTGTTTAATTATGACCTAATGCTATCCAAACAATTTATTTAATAAGTCGCCCTTACGGAAATAGTTAATCTGTTAAGTAGCCCTAACGGGAAAAAAGGAACTCAAATGGGAATTACAACTAAAGCCTTTTTATATTTATTTTTATACTTAACTGATTTGTACATCAAATTAGAAAATGAGTGTGTTTTGTTGTACTTAAGGAGGTACGTATTTGATCGTACAATTTTCATTCATAACTATTCTGCTTATATTTAAACGGGTCTGACCTGTAGTAATATATAACAGACTTAACGGTCTAAATTCAGCTCAATGTTACATCAACATGGAAATTATGACTTAGTGCCGTAGGCGCTTACAAGTCAGATGTGACAAGTTGTGTGTAATTCTTCACGGTCGATTGCCGTACTGAAGCCCATGTACACTTGTAATATTAACTACAACTATTGTTACGTTATTATGTATTAGCAAGACCACAGGCCATAGCAATTTGTAATCCTTGATCCTTATATTGTCACCAAGAACATGCAAAACTATGTGACACAATGTTCTTCTATATCAAACCTAGAATAAAACAAGGTTACTTGGTGCAATAAAACTACAAAAATCCAATTATCGACTACATCATCCAGGGCAGAGTTTCACCGCCATGTCATTCGACCCGACCAGATCTAACACAGAATCAACAACCAAACCAACAACACAGAATCATCCAATTTGAAACAATTCAACTACCAACTACTACGACAACAAACAACTACCTAGTTTGCGATATCAACATCCGCTGGAAGCGAACGTTAACTTGTCATCTACCAACAACTACTTAGTTTGGGATATCAGCATCCGTTGGAAGCGAACGTTAACTTGTCATCTACCAACCACTAACTAGTTTGTGATATCAGCATCCGTTGGAAGCGAACGTTAACTTGTCATCTACCAACAACTTTCTAGTTTGTGATATCAACATCCACTGGAAGCGAACGTTAACTTGTCATCTACCAACAACTACCTAGTTTGATATCAACATCCACTGGAAGCGAACGTTAACTTGTCATCTACCAACAACTACCTAGTTTGGGATATCAGCATCCGTTGGAAGCGAACGTTAATTTGTCAGCTACCAACCAACCATTATCGATTACTGAATATTACTCAAATATTGTGAGGATTAGATTTTGTCTCTATCAATACAAGTTTAACTAGCAATCCGGTGGCCAGTAGGATACAGTAGTTACCTAACCCTAAGATAAAATGATTTATACCCCCACTTCATTCGTAACAAATTCAAAAACATAAAATTACATTTAAATACAATGATAGAGACAAAAATAACTTAGTAATGATCAGGTTGAACCTACAAAAATCAACAAAATAATTACATTAAGAACACAAGTTATATGGATATACTACTTCTAGTTTTATTACATACTACGTTTCGAAACACATACAGGTAACGTTATCAAGTACAATGCTAACTAAAAGTAGTATATCCATATAACTTGTGTTCTTAATGTTTACTTTCCTGCTTCTATATGTCTTACAAAGAAAATAATTACTATTCATATGGAAAATATAGTTTAATGTTTTTGTGATTTCATGATATTGATACCGTACGATGCAACGTACGTAAGAACTTTAAGGGGCAACAAACAACATTTTTGGGAAGTTATACGCCCTGATTATATTTAAAACATTGCAGTGGTGGTTTCTAATCTCAGTCTACTAGTGACCTTGAATGAGTTGTCATTATTATCGTGCTTATTATTACGATTAAAAATTAGACCTAACTTTCGTTCCATTTTTTTATAAGCTTTTATTTTTAATATATAACTGAAGTGGCTGTATTAAAAATAATTTTGATTAGATGGTCAATCCTGTTCATCATTGCATCTACACCGTGTTGACTTTTAGAAGAGCCGGAGAGCGGAGGGAATTGGTCACCACCCCAGAACGCCTGTTGTCATTCAATAAGTTTGCTAGCTAAGTTCCTGAAACCGTTGTTAGAAGTGTTATTCTGGCGAGAAAGGAAGAGTATCGAGGGTTATATTACTTATATTGCACCTTAAAATGTTTGAACTATTATCATATTTGAAATCGAAGACTAATTATATGTTAATGATATTTTTTCAGGAAAGATAAGGGCTGTGTGCTCCAGACGACTCAAACAAATCACCGTAGTGTTAACATGTGTTATCCTAGTGTTAGTGTATCATTTTGCATCGACTACAACACTGTATTTCCATCCGCAGGATATAACACAATGGGTGTTATCCATTCCACACAATACGTCACAAACGTCGTCGTTGACGTTACAGGATTTTCAAAATACGTCATCAAATAACGTTCAGTTGACGTCACCCATACGTTCTTTACCGGCTTTAAGTAAATATACCATGACACTAACTCTGCGCCTTACGTCAACCAAACACTTAACCGAGTTTTTATATTGCCAAGCCTTGCGAAGTACAGCTTTATATTGGAGTAAACGGTTAGGAAATGTGGCCTTGATTTTTGATGCTGAAAATCCAAATGATAAATATCTCGCCGAAAATTTGAAGAAACACCAGTCTCAAATGGGAATAAATTTTGTGTTTGTATATGAAAATTTACCCGAAGATCAATCCATTTTATCCAATACAATTCACCGTAATCCTGGATATAACCGTCAAGTTTATTCTAGTTTCTTTATGGATCTGTACATCAATACGTCTATAATTGCCTGGACGGATACGGACGGACGTTTCACCTCTCCGGTTACATTGCAGAATATCTTTGCTGGTGATAAACTAAAGGTCAAGGGAATGAGTGCCTTTCAACATTCGCATATCGCTGGGTGGGCCAGAATTACCCAGGAAATGCTCGGGAAGTCACAAGTGTCTGATTTTATGGAATATTTTCCTGTGTATATCTGGAGAGATACTATCACTAACTGTCGAAATCACATCATTCAGCATATGAAAGTGAGAGATATGGATGAAGCATTCGTTCGCGTTCTTTCTCGACGTGACAACATTAGTCCAGTCAACATCATCATGTCTTATGCTTATTATTTTGAAAAACATCGTTATGATTGGCATATAAACTTAGAAAAATACACATTGGAAAATTATAATAATAAATTTGTATCTAAAGGATTCGAACTCTTACCTTCTGATATCACACCGGACCTACACGTAACTATTCACCATAAATACTATAAAGACAGAACTCATACTGTCAACAAGGAGGCTTATTGTGCCGCCATTAAAAACACTGCCATTCAAGTTGAAGCAAAGGTCAAGGCCATGTGTCAACCATTTTTAAATAAAGTCCCGTGGTTACTGTTCAAATTCAATACTTGGTCAACACCACAGTATCTACCAGCTTGGTGTAAAAATGAAAGTCCCGTATGTAAATTAATATTAGACAATCATTTAAAAAATGTTCAGAAGGCCATTACAGAAGGTTTTTATGACCTTGACCTTAAGAAAGTTTCAGCTGTTGAATCTGCAGCGCGGGAATTCGGATACAGCTGTACGCCATTTTTTTAACGTGGGCACTTATCGAGACATTTCGCCGCTTGGTGCTGGCAAGCCAATGGATGGCCAGACGATCTGAGTTGAATCCAACTTTATAAAAAGTTCAGGATGTTTCGATGGGTGTTTTTTCCGTTGTCATCTATGATCTGTAGCAATTGTTTTGCATTTTCTGGGTCACCGAATGGCAATCAATCAAATTAATGCTCTGTTAAATAACATATTTCCTTACTGTGAGGAATTTCTGGGGTATTGTCTGATCACTCTGAATAGTATTTTTTACTGGTTTGCTAAAAATATTTGTCATCTTGAAACAGGGCCGGATATTTAGTGCAATTGGTATGTGTGTTTTAAAGGGATTTTAAAGATGTTTTCTGAAAAAGAATTATGTGTATCGCGTGGTAGCTGACGTCACTTATCGAGAAGGGTCTTATGTGATAATACATATTTCGCGATTAATGACATCATCAAACACTTTGTTTTAGCGGAATTGCAGGAACCACAGATGTCTGATTGAAAAACGGAATGGTGAAAATTGATGCTATCAGTGTCCCCGATACACATGAAAATTCTAGAAAACCTCTTTACAATCACTTTAATGAAGGGTCGCTCTATATTGACATTATTGAGCATTTCCAGACCAGTTTTTTAAGTGAACTATTTTGTTTTTATTTGTTTAAGTAAGTTATTATTGTCAGGTTATTGTGTAGTCCAATGGTTCCATAAAACATTATATCACCACTTCAATATATATATATATATTTTTCCCTTATTCATTCATTTTATATTGTCTCCGTGGGCTGAATGTTAGACAGGACCATGCCCTTGTGTATTGGGCCTAATTCTGACCTATGTAAAATAAAGAGTTTATCATTATTATTATTAATCATCGTAGTTTAAACCACGCCTCTTTCTCAGTACGTAGATGAGAATCACTTAACCAATAGCTTCGCATGAGGCGTTGATCTTTAAAAAATCAAATCAACCCTTTTCATGTTTGAAAACCCATTATCGTGTTTGTGTTTGAAAACTCATTATCGTGTTTGTGTTTGAAAACTCATTATCATGTTTGTGTTTGAAAACTCATTATCGTGTTTGTGTTTGAAAACTCATTATCATGTTTGTGTTAGAGAACTCCTTATCGTGTTTGTGTTTGTGTTTGAGAACTCCTTATCGTGTTTGTGTTTGAGAACTCCTTATCGTGTTTGTGTTTGAGAACTCCTTATCGTGTTTGTGTTTGAGAACTCCTTATCGTGTTTGTGTTTGTGTTTGAGAACTCCTTATCGTGTTTGTGTTTGTGTTTGAGAACTCCTTATCGTGTTTGTGTTTGAGAACTCCTTATCGTGTTTGTGTTTGAGAACTCCTTATCGTGTTTGTGTTTGAGAACTCCTTATCGTGTTTGTGTTTGAGAACTCCTTATCGTGTTTGTGTTTGAGAACTCCTTATCGTGTTTGTGTTTGTGTTTGAGAACTCCTTATCGTGTTTGTGTTTGAGAACTCCTCATCGTGTTTGTGTTTGAGAACTCCTTATCGTGTTTGTGTTTGAGAACTCCTTATCGTGTTTGTGTTTGTGTTGAGAACTCCTTATCGTGTTTGTGAGCAGCATATTTTCATAATAAAACGTAAAACTGTTAACGTGCCATCTTCACAATGTGCAACTATTTCAAACTACGTCTAATACCCTGACTGCAATAGCCACCTTTCTTGTATCACAGATATTTGTAAATACAGCGACTTGATTGGAATGTACACTACCTAATACAGCCAATTATTTCCACTATTTGGCTGCACGTATAATCGATAATGAAATGAAATGTATTAAGGTGCACCAGTTCCGCAACCGGCTATTTAGCAGCTCGCTGCGATAAAACATCTCAATGAAATGCACTGAGATCCAAAGATCCAGCACAGTAGTGCTTTGATGCACGTGTAATCGAGGAGTATGGTTGGCTGTATTTGATAGCGTACAATCCAATCAAATCGTTATACAAACTTCTTTAATACAAGAAAGATGGCTATTGCAGTCAAGGTATATGGCACAGTGCTTAACAGATTGACATTCTGATTGTAATCTCAAAGTTAATCGAGATCACACTATTTCCTCTTTACTGATCTGTTAGCTTTGGAATTACAGAGGTTTTTTCATTGCGTTTATATTTTCGAAACGTAAAAGCATTTTATATTCTTAAAAACATTTCCTTCACGCTGATATATTATCCGAAATCTCAGACGTACAATTGAAATGTATATGGCCTGTCTTACTTCAAAGATAGGAGTAGGTACAGTAGGTGTTCTTCGTCGTCTCATCTGCTTGCTACATTAACCACAAAAAGTTTTGATTTATTCAGGTTGAACCTGTTTTTGTATGTGTCCCCAAATCGTATTTGCACGAAATCGATGTACCAAAATATTGAAAGTGAAACTAGGATTGGATACCAGGCACGGTCTTGGGTGTAAGGAGTACTAGATGCGGCAAACAATTCTCCTTGTACTTAGGGACAATATTATATGAGATGTTGTATACTGTACTGTTAAAGTGACTTGGGAATTTGACTCATAGAAAACGCGGGCCTAGGTCTGAAGAAAGGGTTATTCATTTCGAAATGCGTAGTAATGTTTAGTTAGTTTTAAGAATAATGGAAATGTTCAGGTGGTACCAACTTGTTCTGTATTATAATAAAGAATAAAAAAGCTGCTTTATATAAATATTGTTTAAACCCACATTGCCTGTATGAAAAATAATTTCATTATTGTTTTGTCTATTATATTGTTGTTAATTCTTTGTTACATAAAATATTTTTGTGTATGGTTTTGTTTTATTTGTAGAGTTCTTTATCTACAGACTTGGTATCCAACTTTATATCATATCGCAGTTCAACTTTCCAAATCTAGCAATTCTTTATTTAGTCTTAACCGGGAAAAGTGTTCGATCATCTAACATTTGATAAGCCGCTAGCAAATCTGCCTTCATTAGAGACAAAATAACCCTTTTTGTGCTCTCCAAACTACTTAGTGACATGTCTGAAACTCCACTGGTCATCATGTTATGCATAATATTAGCTATTAAACCTCGCAATGTTATGTTTCAATGAATCCAATTTATCGGTAAATGAGTTCATGGTGGTGCTATTTGAAGTTACAAAAAGTCAATATTTAACAGTGCAAATATTGTCAATACCAGTATACAAACAGTTCATTCCAGGAATGACAAAGATAGCAGGAGTATTAGCGTCCCTGTCTGTAAGTAATGCTTGGACCGAGCGAGGAGCAAGCGCCTGGAAGAATGTGAATACAAGACGATGCAACAGAATTAACAGTAAAATGTTGGAAGCCATATTTCATTTTCAAATCAATGGACCAGCAGGCAACAGTCTAAATACAGAACCGCCTTCATTAGCCAACATGTTGCAGAAAGGTAGGACGTACAACCTATATCATTCTCAATCATTAATGTTTAAGTGGTCTGAGACAAATAAATTGTCAACGGTTATCTCCCTTGAGAAAGTGAACGTAGAATGTGAAAAATCATCCAGTATTATGTTGTCACTACCAAATTGGGATGATGTGTACTTGAAATAAAAGCATTGAATAATAGTTACGTGAGTTTTTTTAGCTTAGATGTTTATGACAAAAATAACAATTCTTAAAAAAACATTTCATCTGATGACGACACATGTAATAACAAACATTGAAATACCACAACCTGAAACTAAACAAACCACAAACTAGATAATATATCAGAATAAAACACTAAAAATCACTTTTCAGTTGGTGCCATTGGCAGTTGGAACTGACTTCCAGGATATGAGGTCAGTTTACTTTCACTCGATCAAGTCCAATCTGCACCAGGCTTTAAAAACTGACATGGATCTATTCAATTCATAACCTGAAAATTTAATTAAATGTATTGAGGCATCAAAACGGGCATTGATATGATCAAAGTAAGATATGTCTAAAATCAAAGGAATTGTCACTAGTTATAATGAATTGATATTAAAGATAAATATTAAGAGAAATTAATTATACCACCCGGTATCCATACAACGTGTTTTTCTCGACTTATTTATAGATCAAACATTGTACACGAAAATAGGTGACGCAATCTGCCGCCGTTGTCGAGTTGGTTACTCGTGAAATAAAACCAACTCGAAACAAACCAATTTTAATTATTTAGTAGAATATCTGAGGAAACATCTAAGACATCAGTTAAATAAAAAATAATTCTGTTTTTTTAACTTTGACGAAATTCGGTGTTGAATCCTTATATGCATGAAAATAGGTTACACCACTGTATATATGTGAATGTTTTGGACGATCAAGAAGCCTTCAAGTTAATCAAAAGACCGGTTTACAGTAAAGTACAATACTTCATAAGATTAATGCACGATATTTTAGTGGTCTGAAATCAATATATTGTCAACTGTTACCTCCCTTAAGAAAGCCCCTGGTGTATGTAGGTCATCGTGGAAAACATTCGGTATTATCAATTGGACGTTTCACTACACAATGTAGATGACATTTACATGAAATAAAAGTATAAAATTGAAATTCCTCAAAATTTATACTTAGTAAACGATTTCAATAACCTTAATAACAAACATTTAAAATTTATTTGTAGAGTTACCTCCCTTAAACAGACAATGTGTTTTCTTTGTAATATATAAGTGCTCAATTAATGTCCATTTTGATAGCTGTGGAATTTTAATATCTCATAAAATCAACCCAGTTTTCTATACAATGCGTTTTCAGACAAAATCCCCTTAAACATCACTGACAATACAATGATGGTCGCTATCGATCTATCTATGAAACGTGTATAATAAAGCCAAACCTAGACAATTCAATGACTGCCTCCACACGTCGGTAGGGCTCTTGCTGCAAAAACATTTGAAGGGTTTTTTTGCCGATATTGTTCTGGATCGAGGTTTCGGACTACCTGTAATGTTCGTGAACGATGATCCGAATGACTCGACTGAACACGAAAGATTACTAGGTTGTCCAAGGCAACGAAACATGACTTCCGCCTGCTCGACACTGCCACATCGTCATTTGTCATCGCCATGTTGTCATCGTTCATGTTCATCGAATAAATAATTTAGAAACATCACATCGTTCTTCATGGCATCTCAAACAGATATCCCATACTTCTACGACGTAATTCTTTTTGAGATTTCGAATGCTATGAAAACTAAAAATCCAATATTCCATGTGCTGCTTTGTAATCATTTTGGTCATTCGCTCTCCTAGTTTTGACTTCTGAAGATGACAAGCACAGTTCTTCCTTGTGATAGAGTTCTATATTAGCATTTATTTGTGTTTATCAGGTTGGGTCTATTCTTCAACTCATTCACTTACAAGTCCACATCCTGTATGCAATTTAAGCCTGATTATTTCAGGAAAATAATTTTCAAAGCTAAGTTATTTAATCACCTAAGTTATCAGGAAATAAATGTGGCCATCTGACACCAGACCAGACTGGTAAAATCTCGAATGAAAAAGTTGTGGGAATCAAAATGTGCGATTTGGGCTCCATTACACAAATCATCTTACTACCAATTTTTATTGTAAGTATGATATTTCTCTATGTAAAATTCTACACTTACGAACAGTTCGTAAGATTAACATTCTATACATACGACCAATTCTTATAGTAAGATTAACATTCTATACATACGACCAATTCTTATAGTAAGATTAACATTCTATACATACGACCAATTCTTATAGTAAGATTAACATTCTATACATACGACCAATTCTTATAGTAAGATTAACATTCTATAGATACGACCAATTCTTATAGTAAGATTAATATTCTATAGATACGACCAATTCTTATAGTAGGATTAACATTCTATACATACGACCAATTCTTATAGTAAGATTAACATTCTATAGATACGACCAATTCTTATAGTAAGATTAACATTCTATACATACGACCAATTCTTATAGTAAGATTAACATTCTATACATACGACCAATTCTTATAGAAAGATTAACATTCTATACATACGACCAATTCTTATAGTAAGATTAATATTCTATACATACGACCAATTCTTATAGTAAGATTAATATTCTATACCTACGACCAATTCTTATAGTAAGATTAACATTCTATACATACGACCAATTCTTATAATAAGATTAACATTCTATACATACGATCAATTCTTATAGTAAGATTAACATTCTATACATACGACCAATTCTTATAGTAAGATTAATATTCTATACATACGACCAATTCTTATAGTAAGATTAATATTCTATACCTACGACCAATTCTTATAGTAAGATTAACATTCTATACATACGACCAATTCTTATAGTAAGATTAACATTCTATACATACGATCAATTCTTATAGTAAGATTAACATTCTATACATACGATCAATTCTTATAATAAGATTAACATTCTATACATACGACCAATTCTTATAGTAAGATTAACATTCTATACATACGACCAATTCTTATAGTAAGATTAATATTCTATACCTACGACCAATTCTTATAGTAAGATTAACATTCTATACATACGACCAATTCTTATAATAAGATTAACATTCTATACATACGACCAATTCTTACAGTAAAATTAACATTCTATACATACGACCAATTCTTATAGTAAGATTAACATTCTATACATACGACCAATTCTTATAGTAAGATTTGTTTGTGGAACGAGGCCTTGAAGCGCGTCTCTAATTTTAACTGGCACACAATGTAACGCTATTATTAACACTTGCTGCACATGCGGTATTTGGTATATTCAGCGATACTTAATTTTCGTTTCACGGTTCATTCTTGACTGTTTCGTTGTAAAGCGATATTGTATCACCCTCTTTATTCAATCAGAGCTTTTTAAATTCTTTCGATGTTTGATGCTTCTGGGACTTTTAGGCTACCGGTATCTGCTGTAGTCCATTCACACGTACTATAAATAAAGGAAACTGTAACATTTCTCTAATTAGTATCGTGGTGGATTTTTGTATTTGTCACAACGATATGCCGAACTTGGTCAGATCCCACAGCCCATTGTACGCTTTCAGATCCGGTGGTACGGCCGTAGGTGGCGTTTCCTTGTAATGCTTATTTTACATTTGAATCGTTTGTCCCCATCCCTTTTACAGGTAGTTTAGACTTGAAATTCATGAACTTTTAAACATAATTTGAACCTTTGTTGTCCTCACAGCCATATCTTGCTATCATCCATTCAGAGTTTTCATCTAAATGATCACCTGCTGGAAATATGACCAGTTTGTTGTCCTCACAGCCTTCTCTTGATATCCTTACAGAGTTGTCAGGTAAGAGATAACCTGTTTCACAATTTTTTTTACAGCATTTCCGGGTAAATGATCTTTTTGACATTTAAAATGGTTATGGTCCTCGTAACTAGCTCTTAATATCCATACGAAGTTTTCAGGAAAGTTGATAACCTGTTTGACGTTTGAACCGTTTGTTATCCTTCACTTGGAATCTAAACAGCCATTCTTAGTTTGGACTCGTAGTTTATAACCTCTTTCCGATTGGAACTGTTTATTGCCCTCCGATAGCTCTTGGCATCCATGTTCTCCTTTTCCTAAAGGCTGCAGGTAAGAGGGGCTGACATGGAAAAAGCGTCTAGTCGTTCGGATGGGACAATAAACCGAGGCCCCGGGTGCTACAGGCAGTGCACGTTAAAGATCCTCGACAGTTGGAAATCGAGCAGGCTAATGCCGCTGTCCTGGCAAAATTTCCCTCATGGCACCCTGCATGACGTTGCCCGTCTTCATTAGCCCACAAGGTGCAGAAGAGTAGGACGTAAAACTCCATTATTTTCATTTCATTTCTTTTCCTAAAGGCGTCGGGGTCCAGCTGTTACTAAATAGCTGTTTTCATTTGACTTGGTTGTCATAAACCAGGAGACACGGTAAACCTTTACTTGTTAGTGATTGTTCAATGAAATGATGCAGCCATGGAACAAATATACCTCGGCTAGTCTAGATGGCTAGCACCTTCAATTGTACCTAATGGTGATCCTTTGAGCATACGGTACTTTAAATCAACACAGAGGAATTTGTGGATGAAAGAGGAATTTGGGGATGAAAGAAGCATTAACTACACCAATCATGATTTTAAGAACGCTCTGCAGATGACCTACCCTACTTATTTTAGATCAGAAAAAACTTGTTGGTGGTTTATGCTCTGTTGTAAAATCAGTTTCATACTTATTAAACACATATCTAGCAGATAATGGTGTTTTCCGTAAGTTTACATTCTTTCCATTAAAACTGGTACTTCTACTCAGGCTTGTTTTTTGGTTTTCGATATGATAGTGTTGCTGCATAAACACATCAGTCCAGTATATCACACCTAATCGAAATCTACCTCTTGGATTATGTATTTTTCAGAGTGACAAAAGAACGGACGGTCCGAAAATCATTGACGTCTAAATTAAAAATTAGTAGACATGTCCAATTAAAAGAGACTTTCCCTATGCAAGTATTTTGACCCCATAAAAGTAGAAAACGAAAAAGCAGAAAGCAACAAGGCAAGATTATCTCTACCAAGCGAACAAGGAATTCAGTCAAAGGCTTACAGAAATTTTGCAGATTTGAATATTGGATGTATACGATAAGTAGCTTCAGAAGATTTACCTTTCTATTCAAATACACTTTTAATTAACATAGGTAAATTAGTGTGAATGGTTGTTGACACAAATGCAATTTCCACCCACCTAAAAAATCTCTCCGCATGTATAAGACCATAATGGTCTTTAAGATATTAAAAGAGTATCCCTCAAAATACATGCTTCTTCACCAAGAAAAAAATCACAGACTTTGAAAGTAACTGTACATTACCCAAGACCATATTTTATGTTCCTTGGGTATCTTCGCCACGGTTACGTTCCATAAAACACATGCTCTTTCAAAAGATTCCCAATAATTCATCGTTACACATTCTCTCATCTGGGTACATTTTGTCATACATTTGTCTATATCTGTATCCACATACACGAATATAACAGGGATAAACTCTTTTGGGCAAAGATTAAAAAAGAAGGAATTAAAAGATCAATAATCCCTTTTCTATTATCGGCCAGAATCATATAAGGTCAAACTTACAAACATTGATATCTTTTAAGCAAAGTTTTTATTTAGTAATTGTCATGAAACCACCGTTAAAAATGAATCAGGATGAAATGAGACGAAGTAAAATTTGAGTTGTTCACATCAAATCTAGACTCTTGTTAAGAGCTGCAGATGATGCGGCTAAGGCTTTACCTTAACATGATGGTTCCAAATTCTGTCGACCATTATTACAAATAGCTTTTATTTGTAGTTGATAACCTGGTTCCCATTGGAACCGTTTGTTGTCTTCACAGTTCGCTCTTGTATTCATACAGGTAGCCAAGCACGCTTCTCCTCAGTGCCAGTTCTTTTACTGAGATGATAATTATTTTTATCAGGTATTCGCTTTAGACTTGTAATTCTCTTTCACAGTGTAACCGTTTGTTATCCTATATGATGTCAAGAAAGTTAACAATATTTACAAAAATATATTTTACTTTCGCATGGTATTTCAATAATCCTATATTCCTTTCCTCCACATGTCAACATTCCATTGAAAACATTTCCTAATGAATTCGGTGACAGTGTTCCGTCCTCGGCATCAAACAGTCTATAAGGTGATTATGGTTTTTTGATATTTTTCAATCAGTATAAGATTAAGTGGTGTTGGGGACTCCAGATTTTCTAGTTGGTATGTTATTGTGACATGATGGTTTTCCATTTACCATTATTATTACAAATAGTTTCTACTTGTAGCTGATAACCTTGTTTACATTTAAACCGATTTGTGTCTTTACAGTTAGCTCTTGGTGTCTTGTAGGTAGTTTAGACTTGTAACTTGCTTTGCATTTGAACCGCTTGTCGTCATAGTTCACTTTGAATCTAAACAGTCAACATTTTTACAAGTAGTTTGAACTGCAACTCATAAATTGTTTCCCATTTACACCTTTTGTTATCCTCACCTCCTTGGTATTCATTCATACTGTTCAGGTTATAGGTCGATTTAAATGTTCGTGACCTTCATTTTGTGTCCATATATTCAGGGGTTGTTTTTCATTCTCGTCTACAGTTGTTTGGTTTGGTTCTTCTAACGTTAATATTCCCAGCCGCTGACTCAAGTAATCCAGATCTAAGGCGACATAGGAAACACAATTTGCATAATACCAAGAGCATCTTTTCGTAATTGACATATAATCCTTGCATTAGAAATTCCAGATTCATGAAATGAAAACAATCACTTCTGTTTGTCCTTTTTCATCAACGAGTTGTCCTTCCAAACGTATAATGACCGGTTGGATCCACCGGTTGGACCCACTACGTCGGTCTTCGGAACATCCGTACTGGATCTCTTCCTGTTTGGTTTGGTATCCTTGGTTGTTGGCTGTTGGTTGATGACGTGGTCGGCACACACTTAAGATACTGCATCCATGACGTCTTTCGGGTTGATTTCACCAGCCTTCTTGAACTGATTGCTACTGTAACCAACCTGCAACAAAATCAAAGAATTTAGTTTTGTCTTTAAACTCCGGCGCGAATCTTTCGGAGTTTGAGCCGGGGCAGGTTTGGGGCATTCGACCACGGGCTTGGGGGCAGCGGGCACAGTGTTGGCCGAGACGTGATGGCTAGCTTCTTGGGAGGATACCTTGTAGGTGTGATGTATTATTATTTCTGCTCTCCGGGACAAGAAAGATGGACACTAAGAATAAAAATAAGACAAAGAATAAAAAGGAATGAACTCACAGTAATTAGTGGCAGGTGTCAAAAGTTAATTGAGTAATACTTAATTGATACTTGACAGTAATCCGCTAATCCAATTTCATCAATCCAGACTAGAGAGAGAGTTAATTAGTTGTTCACAGCACGAGTGTCGAACTAATTATTATACTAGATTATTTACCTGTTTCAAAAATGCAACAACCTTCTCATAAAGGGCTACTATAAGTTGTCTTAGATGGCAAAAATAGTATTTAGAGCTTTTAAAAATCGTTCTAATAACTTAGTGATACAATATAAAGCTACAGACTCAACTATTTCCTCTACACTAACCATGCCTCCGAAAACAAGACATCCCGGCTATTTTACTCTAGGTCTAAAGTATGACTGACGATCTGGTTCACTTGGCAGACTTTGTCTTTCAATCGTGGCTCGCATTCATATGTTTTCCTGGACTCACCAGTTGCTGGATCAAGAATAATGTCTTTGTCTTTTTCTAAATCTATAGGTAAAACATCATTTGTCCTTTCTGGGTCTTTTCCCACATCATCACCATCAGAGGAAGAAGACGATACAGCTAGTTCAGCTTCAATTATTTGATCAATACATCTAGCGTCAGGCCTTTCATGAACATTTTTTCCACTGACAGTATCCGTAGCTTTTGGTGCCCTGCTCTTATTGGGACAATTTTGCGGATTCTGTTTTTGTTACTCTTGGTTTCGGTTTATGTATTATGCTTTATAGCCTTGGTGGGTCAGATGTTTTCAAAGCTCCAGGATGATCTTTCAGAAAACGATTGGGCATTGGAGGGGGATTAATATTTGGTATTTCTGCATCGAAGAAAGGAGCAAAGGATTGATCTGTGTGGTTTAACAGTGGTGAATGCGAATTACCTACCTGGGTTTGGAAAGTGTCTGCCCAGTTCGGGTCTGGTCCTCAATGATTGTGGTCCCTGGTGATGAATGTCATCTGGTTTAGATTTAAATAAGGAATGGCTTAGTATATAGTTCGTTCGTGTAGGATGTCTTCTTGTTCTAAAACGAATTTGGGTTTGGGGTCAATGTCATGGAGAGCATCGACATCCACCTCTATAGCAGTTAACTCTCTTTGATGTCTTAGTAGATCTAATTCTGCCACAATAATGGCATTGCGCCCTTTTCGTAGAGGCAAGTGATTTGGACGCTTTCTCTTCAATTTCTGCTTGTCTCCTTATCAGCTCCAGTTCCTTGGAGACGAATTCCGCTCTCTTTTTCAAGGTTAAGGACCAAGCGAACTGTAGGGGGACGTATTGTCAGAACCTCTAGAGGAGTGTGCCAGCATATCTATTCCAATCTGGAGATCGTTATCATATTGGTTATATTCCGTAGCAATGGTTTAAATCTCTATGGATTAGGTATTGGTAGATGTATAAACAGAAACAGCGATTAAACTGGAGCTTCCGATAGGAACATAGGTTAAAAACGTGATGTTTCACAACTATATGATGTCAACAAAGTTAACAATATTCACAAAGATATATTTTACTTTCGCACGGTGTTTTAGTAATCCTGTAACCCTTTTCTCCACGTCAACTTTCCATTGAAAACATTTCCTAATGAATCCTCCCAATCAGTCAAAATTATATATTCCACCATATATATCTGATGGTTTTAAATCATCAGAATTTGATGTCTTCAAGTCAATAATTTATGACATATACTGAACAGAAACGTCGCAAAGCACAAAAAATGGTGAATTGTTTATTCAAATTTCAATAAGACAATAGATAATTGTCAGAAAACAACCACATACGGTCCAGCTCTTCTGAGGGGGTCACTAATTCGTTCATGGTGTTACTGAAGGAAGATCTCCATAACGTATTGTTCTGGACCGTCATTATATTTGTAAAGTCTTTCCAAAAGTACGTCCCTTTTTTAGGATATATTTTGAAATATCATTAAAAGGATTGGTCATTGCAGGGAGATTATTATTTGGTATTTCTGCATCGAAGAAAGGAGCAAAGGATTGTGCTGTGTGGTTTAACCGTGGTGAATACGAATTACCTACCTGGGTTTGGAAACTGTCTGTCCCGTTCGGTTCCTCAATGATTGTGGACTCTGGCTTAGTATAGTTCGTCAGTGTAGGTAGTCTTCTTGACCGAACAGAACTGGGAGTTTTAAATGTGGGTTTGAGGTTGTCATGAAGAGCATCGACATCCACTTCTATAGCAGTTAACTCTCTTTGATGTCTTAGTAGATCTAATTCTGCCACAATAATGGCATTGCGCCCTTTTCGTAGAGTAAAGTGATTTGGACGCTTCCTCTTTAATTTCTGCTTGTCTCTTTATCAGCTCCAGTTCCTTGGAGATGAATTCGGCTTTCTTTTTCAAGGTTAATGACCAAGTGGTTTCAAGGCCTAAAGTCGTGCTGACTGTAGAGTGGACCGAACTGTAGAGGGACGCACTGTCAGAGCCTCTTGAGGAGTGTGCCAGCATATCCATTCTAACCCAGAGATAGTTATCATATTGGCTATATCCCCTCACAATGGTTTCATTCTCGGCCATTTTGTAGATTAGATATTGGTAGATAACTGGGGCTTCCGACAGGAACATAGTTAAAAAACTTCTTGTTTGATATGAGTGATCAAACTGGAGCTTTCGACAGGAACATAGGTTCAAAACATGAAGTTTTACAACTTCACCAATTCCAAAATATTCATCAACATCCGTAAAGTTACATTTTGTATCCCCACTTATGGGGTTTGTTCTTCTTGTGTTGTATTAGATTACGCTGCCCTTTGAAAGGGATAGTGTGTTCATCTATGGACCAGTGTTCACCAGCAGTAATCCCCTGAAAATATTTTCGTAGCTATCTGGGACTTGTTACAGCCACTAGGTGTACTTGATGACACTACATTATCAATATCCTTCAAACAAGAAACATGGGTTCTTCGAAATTTCTGTTTGATTAAACCGAAACACCAATCCGATGCAAATTTGGTATGGCCCGCTATACGGAAGTTTAAAGAAACAGTCTTGTGAAGGCCCGTGCACACTCTCCAGGCAAGATACCACAATATGTAGTTATTTTTATTTTGGCCTGTACAATTGTCACAATGGAGTAGCAAATCTTGTTCCCCAAGACCATGGTGAAGATAGCTAATAACAGCATTCGCACCTTTGGTTTCGCTAGCGCCTTTGTAGACAGGCTAGCTGTTAGCACGATAGACTGTTGACAATGCTCGCAGTAGACCAACTGGATATGGGTGAACTGGATCGGTTTCTGGTATAGGCTTCTACATACTGACTTCGGACGATGGTGATATTTTCCCAAGACAGGGAATTTGGAGGCAGAATACGATGTTTAACAAATCTTCTTTATTTATACACTATTTTATACGTGGTCTATACTGGAGTTAAAGATGAGTTAAAGATGGCCTACCCAAAGTTTCTTATCCTATGTCCTTCTTCCTTGCTTGCCAAATCGTGAGTCCCCATATCTATGTTTTCGTCCTATTACTATCCTCCGACAGATGTCGCTCTGTACAAAGAAAATATTTTGAATTTCCCCCCAACATTTAAGCCGACATCTGGAGTCACCAGTCTATTTTCTGTTGTTACCAAGTACTCAATTAACAATACCCTAGATGTTAATATTATAGTAAGTCCTTATAGGTAACATTAGAGCTGTCCAGATAATTCTAGAGTATAGTAAATACTACGCGGTGACATCTTTCGTCTCCAGTCCAGACTACTTTAACAACATACAACAATGCTACATAAGTTCCCCCTCAACCGTAGAAATTATATATCAATATGATTTTCTTGAAATATGTACAAAAAAATAATAATAATATAATAATATACAAAAAAAAATACAAAAAACATTGGATACTACAATATTATAAATAGAAAACAAAAACACCGGTAGTGCTGGGATCTCAAAGGTTTGAGATGCTTGCACTCAATCAGAATGCAAATGAAAAAGAAAAAGATAGCTTGCCAGGCAAGGTAACATACGTCCACTGGCAGCTGTCAGAAATGATTAAACAGTCTTTAGTGACTACAGGGTTGCACAATATAGCTAATAAAGTGAAACGTCAAGTCAGACACGATATTTCGGTGAAATATTATCCAATCATCGCGAAAATCGATAGGGATCATCTTCATAACAACATTGACATACAAAATGAAAATCAGAAGAATCCATAAAGAACTGTAGCCTGTAGAGTGAGCACGAGCCAAATGTGAACGGACGGACGGACCGACGGGGTGATTACAATATACGCCCATCTTACGTGTGGGCGTATAAAAAATGTCACTATATTGTCTTATTGCTGAAAAAAAAAATATTAAACACACATGATGACTTCCGCGTTCATCACTTATTTACAAGCAATAAATGTAGCACACATGATGATGGCCGATCAACACTTATTTCCAATAATGAATTCGCACACATTACCTTTACTGGATTTAGCACACGTGATGGGACGTTGGGTGCGGTTTAAGAGGTGGTATCTTAATGGCCAAAGTCAACGAAAATAAAAACCCATCCGTGCATAGCCCATCCCCGGCAAATGTTTAAAATAAACAAATCGGTCCGATTGCGAGTTTGGAATGTTGTCACATAGTCACGCTTCATTTGCTTAAAAATCGATTATGTTGACAGTTTAGACAGAATTACGTCCCCTTTTTGTTACGTCATGAGAGCCATTCGAGAAACCGCGCGAAATTTACTGAGGCCTACTACTTGACTAGATCTAGGTCATGGCTCATTTCATCGATAGTAGTGATAGTGAGGGCGAAATTCCAGAGGTAGATTTGTCAATACGAATTCATTCCTATATGTACGAGCCTGTACGAGAAAATCTGCAAAGGGAATGTGACGATTCTTCTAGCTCTAGATCGTCTGAAGACACGGACGAGGAAGCGTAACAAGACGAAAGTGAAAGTATTTGGAAGGCTATAAAATATTGTTTATTTATTGATTCATTATTATTCTAAAGTCTCTGTACATTTTATTTTTTCAATTTCAAACCAAAAGCCACCAGGTAAATACGAAAGGAAAGTGAAAGTAGACTTGGAATTATTGGGCTCTACTCTAGCAACATGCCAGCAGTCAAACCAGTGAGTGATATTGTCTCCCGCATGTACTTTTTAATCTGGCTATGTCTGTCTGTGACCAGGTGTGAAATTTCTAATTGTTCTTCAGATATTTTGACTAAACTTCAAGCCCTCCAATTCCATGGCAGAGGGGTTTTTAACTTCATTTTTCTAAAATAAAAAAGAAGAAGAACTACATGTATTTAAGTTACAAAAAAGAATTAACACAATAAATATAAATATGATACCAGATACAGGATAAGTCACTAAATGTAACTGTCAATAAGATAATATCTCACTAGATTAAATAAGAAAAAACCTTCTTTAATTATTAATAATATTATATTCTTAAATCAATTGATCTTACCTGAACAAGTTGAGTATCAAGGATCTTGTTGGTCCTTAAGTCCATCAAGTGTAGGACAAGTACTTGGCGGTGTGTCCTGGCGAACAACAGTGCCCATCTCCACCCGGTCTCAATGGTTCACCAGCTGACCAGCATAATCAAACAATCTTGCCTGGCTGCTTTCCCAGACTTCATTAATGGTAGGTACTAGGTACAAACTCTGAATGTTCATGAAAGTCGATATGCTAAACATTTGTATTGGCACAACCCTTTTTACAGAGCTGCCTACAACAAACTTGGAAATTTCGCACAGACACCCACATGAAGTGCATTTCCTTAAGAGATTGTCGGAACAGGATTCAAAAACAATGTAGATAGTTGTATTTCTCTTTCTAACAGACCGCGATGGTTCTGGTGACGTAACTCGTAAAGGGACATAATTGTTGTATATACAAAATAACTCACGACACAGGTAAACGTTTCAGTCACTTACTATCTTACTGTCTTACTGTAAGCCGGTCTTTTATTAAGCTTGTAGACTTCTTGACCACCATATAAGAGTCTAAAAGATTCACGTACTATCGTGAGTTACGAATGTCATATGGAGTGCGCATTTTTATACATGTAATTAATTGTGTTCGTTTCACAGGTTATAGTCTATAGATTAAATTTTTCAGGGTCGTTTTCAAGTTTAGTTTAGATTTAAAGTTGTTTAAAGATTTTGAATTGACCACATAGCTAGGTAATGAGTTCCAACTGTCAATGGCACGAACTGAAAAGTAGTTTTTTCTGACATCCAATCTTGTGTGTGGCTTGTTCAGTTTAAGATTATGGCCTCTGGTGTTACTGTAGGTTGATATCGAGAACATGTTTTTGTCTACCAGCGTATCTATGTTGTTTAAAAATCTGTATATCTGGATAACATCAGCGCGTTTTCTTCTGTATTTAAGAGTGGGTAAACCTAGAGCTTTGAGTCTTTCAGGGTAGGTAAGATCTCAAGTGGGGAAGTATCTTTGTCGCTCTTCGTTGGACATTTTCAACAGATAGGCTGTCTTTTTTTAACATTGGGCACCAAACTGTTGCAGCATATCCCAGATGTGGTCTGATTAGGCTTTTGTACAGGGGCAAAAACATATCTTTGTCCATGTTAATGAAGGTTCTTCTTGTCAGTCCTATTAACCTGTTAGCTTTCTTTACACAATGAGATACATGTTCACTGAATTTAAGAGTGTTGTCTATTGTGATACCAAGGTCCTTTTCTGTACTGTCTTGATGTAGTGGTTCAAATATGGTATTGTTTTTCATGTGGTATTGGTGTCTTGAATTATTATATCCAAAATGGATTGATTTGCATTTGTCGATGTTAAATTGCATTTGCCAGGTTTCTGTCCATTCAACCAAATTGTCTAAATCATCTTGTAATTGCTCTCTATCGTGTATTGTCAGACTAGGGCCAAATAGTTTGGTATCGTCAGCAAACAGTTTCACAAAGGATCTAACAGCACTGGGGATGTCGTTGATAAAGATGAGAAAAAATACTGGACCAAGGACACTACCTTGTGGTACTCCACTTTCAACACTTGACCAGGTAGATGCTACGTTGTTTAAAACTACACGTTGTTTTCTATTGCTTAGAAAGTTTTCAATCCATTTAATGAGGTTTCCTCCTATACCTATCTTCTGTAGTTTCATCAATAATCGTTGGTGCGGTACTTTGTCGAAAGCTTTAGAAAAGTCTAAATATATCACGTCTGTAGGTGTTTGTTTGTCCATGGCATCAGTTAAATAGTCTAGGAATTCTAGTAACTGTGTTGTAGTAGATCGGCCTCTTCTAAAACCATACTGTTCATCACAAAGAAGATTGTTGTTCTCTAGATGTTCCATAAGTTTGTCCTTTACTATCGATTCCAAAGTCTTGACAATCAAACTGGTGAGGCTAATTGGTCTGTAATTTGATGCAAATTTTTTATCACCTTTTTTAAAGATTGGGGTTATGTTTCCACTTGTATCTGTTCCCGAGGCCGAAATCACGAAAATAAAAGAAACGATGCTTTAAGATGGTATTTTATCTATTTAATCATCACACATAGACAGATTTCAAAGAAAGTATTCATATTGACCTTTAAGTAATCAGCTCAATGGTACGGGTAAACATGGGTGTTGTGGTATCGTCTTGTTCAGGTGCGTAGATGTGGTTTCGTATTGGTAATCGAGGTGGAATAGTTTCTGTAGCAGATCTCTGTTGTTTTTTAGGTACTGGTACGACTACAGAATGGCTCGTACATGTTTGAGCGTTATTGATGGTCCACTGAGTTCTTGGCCGTTGCCTTACTGTTTGTTTGTCTTGACAATCTTACTTGTATGTGTCATTTAAGATGTAATTGCAGTTGCACTTATTTTTCGAGCAGTAGGACATCTTTTTCCGAGCAGTGTGACATCTCTTACATAGAAAGGCGTATATCATAATAGTTTCAGCATCAAGAGCCTTTAAACACTAACCTTCTTTAGCGGCATTGCATTTACAAGAGAAATCTGTTGTTCTCTCCATCTCCTCATTTCTATCTGAGTTGAGAAATAAATATGGATTTGCAACATTCTGAAGCAATTCTGACAATTCATCATCAGCGTCTTCATCACCGCCATTATCGACATTTTCATTCACTTTAGGAAGGATCATATCTGCTCAAGCGAGAGCCTCAACCAGTCTGTGAGCACTAACAGGTTTGTCTGACAGTGAAAAACATTCTGATTGAGTGTAAGCATCTAAAACCTATACGATCACAGCTGGATCTTTATTTCAGCTTTTAGCGCAACCTTCTATATATCAGAAGGTTGTCGTATTTTTGAAACAAATAAATTTTTATTTTAAATTTTAAATAGATTAGTCATTGTTTGTTTTAAATATTTTGTTTGTTTTTAATACCACCATGTGGTGTATTACCTGTGATATTGTTTTTAGTGTTGTGTTTTGAAGTCATTGAGTCATTTTTTCTGTGAGATTTTCAGTTCCGAGTAATTGATCATGGCAGTCCAGACATATTGATGTCATCTCATGCTAGCAATCCTGGATGGGGTGCTTCTTGTGAGGGCAAACACATGGGCGGCCGGTAGAATTCTTTGGAGTCTGGTCACATAAATTATTTGGAACTGCTTGTCTGTTTTTTTGTTGATTTTAATATTCAGTTTGTTTTTAATACCACCATGTGGTGTATGACCTGTGATTCAGTTTTTATTTATGTTTTTTGAAGTCAATGAGTGATTTCTTTTTCTTGTTTTGTTCTGAGATATTGTTTTTTGTTATATATTGTTTATTGTTTTAGTTTAGTTTTATGACATGATATTTACACCTTGTTCTGGAGCTATATAGCCCGTTTGGTGCTGATGCTCCTTAATGCATTTCATTTCATTTAAATGTGGGATTGAGGTTAATGTCATGAAGAGCTCTATAGCAGTTAACTCTCTTTGATATCTTAGTAGGTCTAATTATGCCACAATAATAGCATTGCCTCTCTTCGTAGAGGCTTGTTGGAGACGAATTACGCTCTCTTTTTCAAGGCTAAGGACCTAGCGGTTTTAAGTGCCAAAGTCGTTCTGACTGTAGAGACGACTGAAGGACCTCTTGAGTAGTGTGCCAGCATATCCATTCCAACCCAGAGATTGTTATCGAAGTCCACATCCTCATATTGGCTATATCCTGTAGCATAGGTTAGATTCCTAGCCATTCTGTAAACAGGAACAATGTTCTTGGCGATTAAACTTGAGCTTCCGACAGGAACGTAGATTTAAAAAAGAACTGAAAGTTTGATAATGATAATCAAACTGGAGCTTACGACAAGCGGCTGACATTAACATGCTTCTCCTTAGACTTGCACTATTTTAGTTGAATTCATTTAGGAAGAAACCAGAGTGACAGCTTTATTATCATACCATCTGCGGTATTCATATTGGTTTCTAGCTTGTAGTCTACAGATCCACATCCCGTTTTTTTTCTCAGCTTTTTCACCTTGTGAAAGGACAGACCTTCAGTCTATAAGCTATTCAATGCAGCTATGAGTTCGATACTGGGGAACCAATAAGTTGGTGCAATGCTGCTACTAATTTGATACTGGCGAACCAGTTTTCAAAGAAAATCGTGTAATTTGTATACTCCATGCCCTGTGTTAAACGTAGCACTTCTTTACCACCAATTCCAACATATTCGTCAGCATCCGTAAGGTACCTTCGTAGAGCTCAGTTATCAACGATGACCAAGCGAGTGAACATTTTGTATCCCCACTTATAGGGCTTGTTCTTCTTTAATTGTTTAAAGTCGTCCCTTGAAAGAGATAGTTTGTTCATCTATAGACCGATGTTCATCAGTAGTAATCCCCTGACAATGTTATTGCAAATGATCTAGAAGTGGTCGAATTGTTAGACCTGTCATATTCGGTAAATCCATAGGTACAGTCTTGGCATTCTCCTTGAATTGCACGTTATAACAAGCTCAAACCGCGTGGATTGTTAACTTTGCGTGGATTCTTTGGGTACCCAATTTTCCTGGTCTGTTCGATTCCAGTGTTGAAAATTGCTCTTTTCCTTTGTGAATGCTGGATTATTAACCTCTGCACAATGAAGCCCAACAATTTCCTCAATATTAAAACCCATGTCTGCTAACACTAAGTCACCTGGCAATAATAATTGTCTAAAACAAATCTGGATTTATCCTATCATAGAGATCAAACTAGTTACCTGGAAGGAAATAAATACAAATAAATGAATTGATAACAAATTCTAATTAATCAAAGCTATTTGTTTAACGTCCGTTATTTTTTGGTTTTGCTTAAAAAAAAATATTTTATAAAATCTTATACTGGGTGTGACCTAAGAATTTAAAAAGTTTAAGGGACGTAACTGATGAAGATACAATTCTCCAATTTCAATGCTCAAGGGAGGAAACTGATCACAATAATTGTTATATTATATGCCATCAAAGGATCAGAAGAGTACGCATACGCTGTCTGGAACCACACCTGGCATTGCTTCCAAACACTACATTTAAAATAGGGAGGCATGAAAAAAAAATAGAGCTATGTAAAATTATAAAATCATCTGGTCGAAACCAGACATGTTAATGTGATGACAAGTTGAAACATGACCATTACATAGATATCTTATATTTTGCAACCAGTTCATGACAGCGGGTGCAAAATCTCCCAAGGGAAGCCTTTAGTCGACTTAGCAAACATCCCTGCCTCGAGTAGGCCAGGGCACAATATTGTCTGGTTACTTACAAATATTCACAGCACCTAATATAAATAGTCTTGACATTTCTGTTCCTGAGCAGCTTTAAGCGCAAAATCCTTCTCTTTCTGAAATTCGAAATTATAGCCGGGGCTTCACAACGCCAGAAGAATTCATTGGTTGACAATAAAGGGTATTCGTATACTTGTACGCGACAACGTGGTAAAACCACTTACTGGAGATGCAGTGTCAGGGGGAAAGAAAATGTATGTCCAGCGACGGTTAATGAACAATCTGGGCCCGGTTGTTCAACTTGTCGTTATTTTAACTATGCTGTTATATTTAACCACTGGTTAGAAGGAACTAGAAAGGCAAGACAAAGAGAATATTAAATTGGACCTACAGATAAGTTTACTAAGAAAACTGACAGATGTTCCTCAACCTAACAATCCACTAGGCACACCAACTATCAACTCATTGTTTGCCTCCATGTTTTAAGAAATGTTTGATATATGCTGTGAGATCACTTATATATTATATTTTATGTTCCTATTAGCCAACTTTCAATATCCCTACCTCCAATCACATCTCATTTTCTTCAGAAACCAGAAATTTTAAGTGAAATTTTAGCCCCCAAATCCATGTGTTGCCATAGTAATTCGTGTTTGAAAATGAAAAATATGACTCTTATTTTAAGTACACTACGCATTGTTGTTAAAAATATTTAAGAATGAAGATCATTCCAGCTTAATTCAAGGATAGAATTATATATCAATAGACATCAGGATACAATTCTCACATAGTGATCTTGATTGAGATACAAAAATATCCTTGAAAGTTAAAATATCCTGTGAAGTATGTTGGCGATTCAGTGTAACTTCAGAAAAGCTGAATATAAATTAAGTAAACAAACTTAGATATATTTATTTCACCCAAAATACGTTCTGGTTATGTTCCTCCTTGTAGCTCTACCATCTTGGGCACCATCAAAGACAGGCACTCGAACAGCATTCTGTTCACCCTGATCCTCATCATTGTCATCATCAATCAGGGGCTCTCTCAGCATAATGGCAATGTTATGCAGCACAGCACAGGCACATATCACCCGACAAACTTTTTCAGGTTTCATTCTCATCTGGAAGAGAGTTTTTTACAATTGATACATGTAAAAAAATATATTTGTCAAGCAAAGAGGGATAAATTGAATCATTTTTGTCAAAACCACAAACAGTAAAAAAAAAGTATTTACATTTAGCTCGCAAATGACCAGGCCTACTGCTATACAAATACCAGTAGTGGGCATCTTAGTAACTGGTCAATTGAATTTTATATTTTCTGGCAAGGATGGAAGGATATTTATACTTTAAAATAATGTTTACCTCTGAATGTAATAAATGAAATCTCCGTTTCAAAATGCCGAAACTTCTCTCAATAGCCGATCTGGTGGATCCATGGGATCTGTTATATCTGATTTGGCTTGGCTCTTGAAGATTATGGTATGGTGTCATGAGAAATGGACGGCAATCATATCCACTGTCTCCCAACAGGATGCCATCTAACAGCCCTCTCTGATGGTTCTCTAGGTGGTCACACACATTTGAAGTATTGAATATATGCGAGTCATGCACGGATCCAGGCCAGTTTGCATTGATGTTGGTAAAATTTCCTCGCTTGGTCCCTGAATTCTAACATGTGTGCAGTCAATGCATCCGATAACATTTGGAAAGTGTCCATGCCCATAAAATCCATCTTTCACAGCATTCTTTTCTTCGTTTGTAGTCATGTTTCTTGGAAACAAGGGCATTGGTGACATCCTTAATTATCCTAGAAATTGTACTTTTATCAAAGCCCAGGGTATCCCCCACCACCTGCAGAAATGAACCACTTGCATAAAATATAAGTGCAATGAGGACCTGCTGTTCGACTGTCAGAGCTGTCTCCTTTTTGGTTGAACGTTGCAGGTCATCCTTCAAAAGGTTGGTAAGGAAGTCAATGCCTGCTCTGCCAAATCTGTATCGGGTCTGCAGCTCACGGTTATCCAAATTCACAAGATTTGACCCTCTAAAAACCCTCTGCTTTCTGTTGACTGTCTGTGGCATATGGAAAAGAACCATTCTGGCAGCCATCTTGAATCTTTTAACCATTAGTTAAATCCTTTAACGATGCCCCCTTAGCTTGGTTAAATATTCTGCTATTTAACCAATGGTTACAACAATTTAACCAATGGTTAAATATAACGACAAGTTGAAAAACAAATTTTTGGCCTACTTGCCTACGGTTAATGTATTTAACCATTTGTTAAAATTTAACTACAAGTTGAACAACCGGGCCCAGGTAATTACTCAACTGGTCGCCCTCGCAATCACCAATCACAGCCTGGTTTGACAGATGGGTTAACATGCAAGAAAGAGGGGAAAACGACTGGGGTTAATCATATCTTAAATCTGGAAATTAAATAGCTGAACATATCATTTCAGAACGTATCAAGGAAGACAGACTCGTAATAGACGTACCAAACCCAGTAAACCTAGCACGGACAATTAATCGGCATCGTCAAAAACCACGACCCAATCGATCTCGATTTTGATGTAAGATTAATCAGATTAAACTGATTATATAACTATTAACATGACTATTCAAACCTGCTGCGTTAATAATCTTCCTTGGATTGTTTTTTTTTTACAATTAATTATTAAGCGTGGTGCCATTCAATTCTACATGTTGATCCCGCTTTTTACTAGGAGGCTGAAACGGTAACCATGACATGCCGGCTAATCTCCAGAAGGAAGATGAAATGAAATGAAATTAAATGAATGGAGTGTTACGTCCTACTTTCTGCATCATGATCCGATGAGGGCAGAGCTCAATTGGTGGATCGATTACTTGCCCAAGCAGTTCACTCCAGACATATTGATGTCATCTGATGCTAGCAATCTTGGATGGGGTGCTTCTTGTGAGGGCAAACACATGGGCAGTCGGTGGAATTCTTTGGAGTCTGGTCACATCAATTATTTGGAACTGCTTGCCTGTTTTTATGCTCAGCGATGTTGCAAAGAATTGAAGCATGTAAAAATCCTTATGGATAATACGACAGCTGTCTATGTTAATAACATGGGTGGCATTAAATATTTTATTTGCAACAAACTTGCTCATGATATTTGGTTGTATTGCATCGATAACAACATCTGGTTGACAGCCAGTTATATTCAAGGATCAGAAAACTGCGAAGCTGATAAAAATTCTCGACAGTTAAATACTAGATCAAATTGGCAACCGGACACAGGGGTGTTTTCGGAATTGTCTCTGTGGTTTGGCAAACCTAACATTGATTTATTTGCATCAAGACTAAATTCTCAGCTTCCAGTCTTTTGTTCCTGGGGCCCAGATCCTGATGCATCGTTAGTTGATGCATTGTCTCTGAACTGGTCTGATTTATATTGTTATATTTTCCCTTTTTTCTGTTTGTTGGGTCATGGCGTCCAGAAGATCGACAGGGAAACGGCAGAAGCTTTGGTGGTGGCGGCACTTCTTTAGGATTCCATGGTCGGGTTTCAGGCAACAGTTGCAAGACTCCGGTGTTTTATCACAGCCGATATCATCCTGTCCAGTTGGAGAATGAAATTAAATTAAATGAATTGCATTAAGGAGCATCAGGTCTGCTACAAATAATAGTTTCTCTACTGTTGTAAAAATCAGATTGATAGTTTTCAACCTTCTGTAACTTCCGTTTTTGGATTTTTTAACTGGGTTGTATCAGTGCTTTAAACACTGCCCGCGGTGCTTTGTCTGCAATTGGTATTACATTGGAGTTACACTCGGTTGGAACTCATCCATTAGTTATCAGATTTATGAAAGGAGTTTTCATTCTTCGACCTCCGGAGGCGAAACTTACGTTTGTGTGGGATGTCTCGGACATGCTCGTTCATCTGAAGTCATTATCCCCCTTAAACTCCTTGAGTTATAAGGAATTAACTTACAAACTGGTTATGTTAATTTGTTAGTGTACTGCAGCTAGAGTACAGACATGGAGTTACTAAAACTCAGTAACATGACAAGAAATAAAACTTGTTATACATTTGTCTTAACTGATTTACTGACGACCAGTAAACCTGGTAATCAATCTCAGGTATTGATAGGCGTCTCTGTGTATATAGTGGTATGACAGAATGCATGTCTCGAACTGAGATTCGCTCTTCATTAGTTTTGTGAAACCCCATAAACCAGTATCGAGAAATACTTCGTCGCGATGGATAAGGGACATTATGACCAATGTTGGTATTGATCAAGAATTCACTCCTCACAGCACCAGATCTTCTCCAGTTAGTAAAGCGAAGCTGACAGCTCTACCTATCAATGATATACTTTCTCATGCTGGGTGGTCAAATGTCGGAACATTTGCTAAATACTACAATAAAACTATTCAGAAGAAAAAAGGAATTTGCCGAGGCTATCCTGATCTAATGGGGTATTATTATTTTTCATTCTATCAACTGTTTCCAAATAGGCTTTGAAGTCTCATGGGAGTCTCGTAATGGATATTTCACGAAATAGAATTTAAAAATTAAACGATACTTGTTTTGGTTGAAGTTTGATTGTGATTCTATGTGACTCTAACGCTCTTTGCATGGGTAGAGTTGTCCATATCTTTAAAATGTTCAGCCAACTCTTGCTATGGAAAAGCAGTCTGAAACCGCCTTTAGCTAATATGCCACACATGTCCTGAATTATAGTCACACATTCCGATTCTGTAGAGAGCGACTTCAAAAAGTCAACGATGCATTTATAATTTCAGGTGAAAAATTATTAATATTGTCTAGAGCTGTATGCTTGAGTTTGTGCAACTATGAAACTGACAGCCCCGAAGAGATGCACACGCATCCTGTATTCGTTCAGTGTCTGTCTTATCATTATTTGGCCCCCAAAAGTATCTTAAGAGTCCTGTTTATTAACTCTCACATGGAAGAACATTAATTTTGTTCAATGTCAGACATAATAGCAAAAAGTCTTGTCTCCACCTTAAAAGAACACTAATACACGATTGGTTAGGTCTGGACCTTATAACAATTGATTATTAAGAGAGATGCCATTAAACATTAAAGGGCAATTAAAAACAGCTCTGACTTTATCAGGTTTTTTGACGTGAACCACGCTATGATGAGGTATATACCACACCCGACCATCATTGCGATCAATTTCTGAGATAATGACTTTCTCAGAAAAAAAATATGATCAGATTATCCATGAACTTCGAGTACTTGTCATATAACACATCATTTTTCATCAACCATTTACCAAGTTTATCTGGAAATAATTTAGCTTGTAATCTGTTGCCTGGCATCATTAATGTCCTGTCGTTAAATGGAAGGTCTGTCTCATAGTGATTGTGATGTAACACTATTGAGTCTGACATTATCTGTACAAATTGTTTGTCGTCTAAAGACAAGGAATGCTGATCATCAGATAGCCTTTTACTAAAGTCAAGTTCAAAATATTTCTTGGTTCGAGCCTCAAGTTTCTTATTACAATTTTACAAAAGTTGACGCTTAATGATGTGGAAATGTGAACATGTGAGTTTATGGATTAAAAGCATTATAGATACTAAAGATTTTTTTTTTTTTTTTTTTTATTGCTCTATAATACATAATAAATACATTTTAGAATTCATACATTACATAGTTATTTTACAAATAGTATAAACATAAATATATAATCATAATAACAATAGAAAACAGATATATGGCAGGGATGGCTTAAATATAAATATTTAATTAATTTGCTTTAATATGTTAATAATTCATTAATGTAAGAGGTCTGTTATATGAAATTAAGTGAATAAAAATCATGATAAAAAGGACCATTTCTGATTAAAGAAATCACTGTTGTTGAGAACCTTTTCTGTACTAGCTATACTCCCAAAAAGGTGTTGTATTTTATAATATTTATGCTAGAGTTCGTTATTTTAGTTTTATATATGAAATATTTAGTCAGTATTATCACATGATTTATAAAATGCCACTGAGCAGTGGACATCAAAGTATCCTTATTAGGAATTCCAAATATTTTGACATATGTTGTTAAATTAACTTTAATATCTTTATTCGATAATTTTTCTGATAGTACGTTCCATAGTATTTGTGATCTGTTACAAAACAAGAAAATATGTTCAATCGATTCAATGCTATCACTGCAGAAATCACACAGGGTACTACTTACTTTACCAATTTTACATAATTTTTCATTTGTAAATATGATACGATGTCGAAATTTAAATTCAAAATCTCTGATTTCTATGTTATAGACAGTTATTTTAAGTTGATCGAAAATTTGTTCCAGTTCTTTTTCAGATATATCAACATCTAAAAATCTCTCCCAATTTTGAATTCCAGTAGGTATAATATAACGTTTATTGATTAGGTAATCATATACATTTTTTGATTTAATTGTATCTATATTATGTTTGTACAGTTTGATAAGGTTCTCGTTTAAAACATCTATAACTGGAATGTTATTAAAGCAAAATTCTTTTTTATTCAAATTTGGAAATGTTTTGCTTATTGCTTTCTTAATACCTGAAAAATCTAAAGTTTCATTCAATATACAATTTTCAATGTTGTACACGTCTTGAACAAACATAAAACCAGATTTAAACAGTTTGGAATTAAAAACTATTTTATTATCAATTCTAATATCATCATTATTCCATACTATTTGCAATTCTGTTTCATTCAATTCTGTAATATGTTTAGTATATATCGAGTACCATTTATGGAAAATATCATTATAAAATTTACTTCCTATGTCTAAAGATTCTGGATAGTTGCAAAATGGGAGTAGATTACCATTATAACGCGAGCGAAAGTATTTGTAAGGGATCAACCATGTTTGGTTTTCGGAATTTATAATTTTCTTAATCCAGAAGATACAGTTACATTTGTAGAATTCATATACATTTATCATTTTTAGACCACCAGCTTTGAAATCTTGTACTATAACGTCTCTTTTGATCTTATCTGGACCATTCCAAAGAAATTTATATATAAGTTTATTTAATTCGTCTAAAATGTTTTTGGGACAGTATATTGATAATGCCGGGAAGAAAATTTTAGGGATGATAAAGGTTTTTACTACTTGTATTTTACCAGAAAGATTAAGTTGATGCATATTCCACAAACAAATTATGGAATTAATTTCGTTAAGTTTATCAAGAAAGTTCAACTTTGTCATAGCGTCACAATTGATGGAGAAATGTATGCCTAAAAGATACTAAAGCTTGTGAAAAGTTGACTGATTTGTTAACAACTAGCCGACTTGTTGAGATGTTTAACTCGTTTAACTCCTTTTCTTTCCTCTTTTTCAGACTTTATTGCTGCAATACACTACAATGAGAAAACAAGCTTCTAGGAGAGATGGGCAGCTGAAGTACGATGTAGTCTTTCCATAAAAATAAAAAAAGGCGATTATATTATTAGATAATACAAGTCCCCATCTTATGGTATGTTAAGATGAAATGCTTGCTTAAGTATGTAATTTACCAATAAACGAGGCTGCGACAAGGCATACAATATTTTGTCTTTTTAGTTCTGTTGTTCAACTTGTTTGAAGACATTTACCTTGTATTGTTTCAGGCTATGTAAAGAGACTTGTTCGTAAGGCTGCAGAAAAGAGTGAAAGTTACAACAGAAGGTTTTCACAATATTTATTATAAAGACTTTTTGAGACAAAACCAAAATATAACACTAAATAATAATAATACCACACAGAGCAGAAAATACAAAATACAATAATTACATATTTACATTTTTTAAAGATCATAAGAAACGTGGAGACTTTGCAGGAAAATATAAAAATTACTGCCCTTTTTCATAATTTAAGATCAGTGCAAAATATGACGATGAAAAAGTTAAATTATCACTTTTTCTTGGGGGTTGACGTCACTTGTCTTATGTTTCTCTGACCCTTTTGAGTTGTAAAAGGTTGATTTCGTTTACCTATCTCTGATTCAAAAATAACCTTCAATTTCCCCGGATATTGTTATTTTAAGACATGGTACAGACATAAAATCAGGAAGTGGGGCTGAATGATAACCTACTGTCTGAAGATATTCAATCTGTAGTTGGACTAAATTAGCCAAGCGACCTATCACTGAAGATGGAGGCATCCAGTTGTCTGCATTACTAACAGTCAGGCCAGCACTTATTCTAACCTGAACACGCCTCTTTCTTTCCATAGTTTTATTCCTTATTTCTTCAAAAGTTGCTGTTTCAGCATTTATTTTTTCAAGAATTTACCATGGGATTGTCCTTTTAATTTTGGAATAAAATCATCCCCCATATATAAACCAAGTGCCACTTTTATTCCAATCACTATTGATTTAAAAAATGTTTCCAATATTTGTAACAGTGTCATATTGTATATGTCATATTTCTTATGTGGCTTTTGACGAATGGCATACACAGTGTTTTTAAAAGCTCCGTTATCATAACGAGGCCAGTGTTTAGATAATGCCAAAAGTGAATGGTGACAGCATCTATGTCACCCGATGTAACTAAACTGACCACAGTATCACCATAATCATGTTGACCAGCCAATCGGTTTGTGACATCTCTGCTTCCCCTTTCCTTTGATGAATGTCAAAAAGATTGGATACATTTGGTTTTTCAAGTAAATTGCCGGAAAAGTTGCACCGAATTGGAGTTGCAAATTGATCACACTGACAAGCCCCATTACATGTACAATTTAAGTTCAACTCACTGTATATGTGGAGTGTTACAGCACGTGGCAAACTTAAAAGATGGACATTTGTAGCTAGATAATTACTGATCAGGGACTTGCCAGCATCAGTTCCTCTTATTGCATCCTTATTGAATATGGGTGAACTTAATATATCATCGTTTGTTTTAAGGTGAGATACAGAGAAATTCGATGATTTTTTCCTCTGCTGTCTTATGCCAGCTTTGAAATTGTCTGGTGTAATTGTCTGGTGTAAAAGTGTACTTCTCTTCACATACAATGATCCTGTTAAGTGTTGGCATTTGGCTTAATAGTGGGCTTAAAATAGCATTTTGTACATAATTTAAATATTTGTTATTTATTATTATTAGATAATACAAGTCCCCATCTTATGGTATGTTAAACTGGAATGCTTGCTAAAGTATGTAATTTACCAATAAACGAGGCTGCGACAAGGCATACAATATCAACTTTTGTCTTTTTAGTTCTGTTGTTCCACTTGTTTTAAGACATTTACCTTGTGTTGTTTCAGGCTATGAAATGAACTTTCAGATTACTACTGATGGACTATAATGGAGAACGATTGGTGAATATTGCCGATGGTGTGGAAAGATATTTGTAAGAAATGAAATGGGAAACCATCAGAGAAGGTGTTGACAAACAGAGCAATATTCATGTTACTTGTGTTCCAGAAGATATGCGTAAAAAGATAGTTTACTAAACCTAGAACATCCAGGACTTTTCAAACTGTAAAGTGCAACAAAAACTAAAAAGTGTGGTGCACAATGACACATTTACAAGAGACCACCTTACAACAAAAACAGAACCAAAGATTTCCAACCCAATTTGTCCCACAGGTGTTTTTGTTTAGCCAGTACTGCTTCGGTTCATGAAAAAAAATCAATAGGTTTACCTATCTCAAACTTTCATTATTTTCTTATTACATCATAGACTTAAGAAACATCTGGTTCACTGATGACAAATATCGACTGGAAAAGAGCCATGAAAAATAGGTCCCGTTTTATATTTGGATTTTCATCACCCCCTGAAGATAATTTTTATTACATAATAGTAAATCAACCTACTATGACTGTATAGACTAAATTAGTCATTCTTCAATTATTTATGGAAGAGCAAATAAACTAAAATTTGAGGTGTGATTTGTTAACATTTGTATTGTTAAAGGACTATATTGCAAAATATTTCATAGAAATATAGCTCTCAGTAACCCTTAAGTTTACGTTTCATATTAATTTGTAAAGGATGGTGACATTTAATTTTGTCTTTTGTTGCATCACCCCAGATTTTAGACACCACTATCTTTAAACTGTTCGTTTATTGAAATTCATTTCGGCTTGAAGAATGTGACTTGTGTCCAACAGAAGACTGCATGGCGAGAAATAGACAAGATGCACATGAGGAATTAACAAGTGCTATTTTTTCATTATGAGGCATACTGAAAAACAAATTTGCAACATCTCCTTACAATACTTTGTTTGTGTCTAATCTAATACTTTCAGTTGAACAGTCTTCCTTAGGCTCAATAACAATTTTCATAGGTTGTTAGTTAAAGAATACAAATTCAAATATGCTGTGTCACAAAATGATATGGCAGCAATTCATAGTGAATTTGCTAAATTTGAAAGTGAGATGACCTCTTAAATGATGGTAAATTGTTATCAAAAGAAGTAGAAAATTTGAAGTCTTTTAAAGACAGAATTTGAAAGAATTCACAAATACTTATGTTGGAAATTTCTAGAGATGACAATAGCATTCTAGATGATTCAGATGTGTCATGAGCATCAACAAGAAAGATGGTGCTGATACAGGTAGCACTCAAACTGAGGAAGATGGTGCTGATACAGGTAGCACTCAAACTGATACAGAGAATCTAACATATTCTCTGGATGAAGCACTCAATGCTACTGCGAGTCCATGTAAAAAATCAAAAAATAAATTACGTGTATTGAGTTGCCACAAGTCTGTCAAGAACATAGATGTCTAACTACATACTTTACTAGGAATTGCTAATAAATATGCCCATGTATATATCTGTAGTTCTATTCTCGTTTTATTCCAGACTTCATGACAAAATTCGGAAGATGAATTGCTGATGGATGTTGGCTATGATCGCCTATTTCCTGACAGTCTAACTGTCGGTAACAATTTGAAATTGGTTGATATCAGCAAAAAATGGATGTCAATAGAAGATTGCTATCAAAACAAGCCTCTGACATCCAACTGATGATGGAAAAACAAAATTCTCTTGTCGAAGAGAATAAGAATATTAGAAAGGACATGGCTGGCAGAGATCATAAGTGATGTCAGCTAAATCTAAAGATATACTAACATAGCACTGGTCTTAAAATGGTAGTAGTATATGTGTTTTCTGATATGACGCATTTCACTTCTGCGAATGCGCAACTTTCTCAGTACGTCATATCAGAAATGACACAACTGCTAAAATGTATTATAACAGACTCCCCCCAAACTAATATGTTCAGCATTCTCCATGCATCAAATCTAATAAGACTCAACTACTAAATGTGTTATGTTTTATCGGATCGGAAAAAGACTCAACTACTATGACTCATGTTGTCTGTCTCGTCTGAGTACAACAGGATGGCACGCGACATAGCTGGGCGCTTCATGACGATAGATAACACCATAAAACTGTATACACTATATTTTCTCTATACTGTAACACAGTTATTAAAGATTAAATCACGGAGCATTCATCAGGTACGTTATTATGTTTGAAACAATAACATAAGTCTGTTTTTTGATAATCCTCAAATAGACAAAACAGCAAAAGACGAACGACTATAATCGTGTAAAATACAATATTCATTTCAGACATATTGATTATAATATGTTTTTTTGTGTTATTATTTCAGATCAACAATTACCCAACAAGTCAGCTATTGACAATCTTATATATTATCATGAAGAACATTTAAAGTATTATAAGGAACTGAAAGCTAAATTATAAGAAAATGGACCGGTCACAGCGGTGAATTTTCACAAAGAGGATTTGTGTAAAAAACCAAAAATTCTTACATTTAAAGCAAAGCGTTCTTTCAATGAGAATTTATTAACAGAATTAAGATCTAATTTTTGTGATTTGGAACTTCCCGAGGAAATTATACCATATGACCATGAAAATAATGAGGACGAAGCAGTGAGAGTTATTGTAATGAATTGTGACAAATTTTTGAAACAAGCTCCAGCCCGTACTATTAAAGCTTATTTTATAAAGATTTTGGCAAACAATATGATTCATGTCTGTGTCATCATACTCTGAGAATTATTGATTAGCGCTCTAATAGGATTGGTTATAACCTCAGTTACATACACCACAGTTATTTGTAACTATGGAGAGCTTCTGCAGCATCCCTCTATAGCAACGGTTTAATTTTGACCTACAACGCTAGTTATTCGTAACTAAGGAGAGCTTCTGCAGTATCCCTCTATAGCAACGGTTTAATTTTTACCTACAACACTAGTTATTCGTAACTAAGGAGAGCTTCTGCAGTATCCCTCTATAGCAGCGGTTTAATGTATTTTTTATTGATTCAAATGCTTACCTTGACATCAACAAACAGTTATTTGCAACTAAGAGCTCCCACAGTAGCTATCCATAGTAACGGTTTAATAAATACTTTTTTTTATGACAACTTTTTGTGTAACATCATCTGTTGATAAAAAAATGGGTTAACAACACAGAGGCTGACAATTGTTAATTAAAACACGTTTATCATGATAATTATTTTATAACTTTACATTCCGTAAGAGTTCTGGATGGGAATGGAAAAATTGGAGTAATCATCTATTGACCATTTTAAGCATCAGCCTATTCAATACAGGTACATGTACCTAAATTTAACCAATGATGTGTCTTAAAACCAAGAGTGGAACCACCGTACGACTGGATTTCAACCAGTTTGTCCTGCAGTACCTTAGTGAAAGAATATTCATTGAATTATCAGTATATCTGTATAATTGCTTTTCAATATGAGTTCCTTTTTTTCATAGTAATAACAGTAAAAGTATTATCAACTTATCGACAGTCAATATAAATAATGACTCTTCTTATTTCTTTTTTTTAATGAATGTTAAGTTGTTTTTTTACCTTTAATCATATTAAATGAATTTTACATTTTTTTTTCATTTGAGGGAATTGATACAAGTGAAATTATGAAATAATACAAATTACTAAGAGTTCAATATGCTGATCAAAAGAAGTAAATATAATGTTTGTAACATATTGGACTGAAAATTAATTCCTCTTGATTCAATATTTTACATTATATGATTGACCACCAAGATAATTCAACACTTGTTTCATTAAAAATATTAATTGATTTTCTCAAATGAGTATAAATATGAGTGGAATATTTCTACAGTTCTACAGTTCCAGTTATTTTCCATCTTACATCTCGTATTTATATTTGAATCTTAACTACTAGTTAAGTAGATCGAATATAGTTGATATTTATAAAGAAGTCTTGATATATATACGGGAGCTGGGACGCTAGAGTGGTGCCGTGACCAGGATTTTATTATTTCCCATCTTACACCTCGTATGTATATTTAATTTTTAACTAACTAGTTAAGTAGATCGAATATAGTTGATAGTTATAAAGAAGTCTTAATATATATATATACGGGAGCTGGGACGCTAGAGTGGTGCCGTGGCCAGGATTTTATTATTTCCCATCTTACATCTCGTATGTATATTTAATCCTTAACTACTAGTTAAGTAGATCGAATATAGTTGATAGTTATAAAGAAGTCTTAATATATATATATATATATATATACGGGAGCTGGGACGCTAGAGTGGTGCCGTGACCAGGAATTTATTATTTCCCATCTTACATCTCGTATGTATATTTAATCCTTAACTACTAGTTAAGTAGATCGAATATAGTTGATAGTTATAAAGAAGTCTTAATATATATATATATACGGGAGCTGGGACGCTAGAGTGGTGCCGTGACCAGGAATTTCTTATTTCCCATCTTACACCTCGTATGTATATTTAATTCTTAACTAACTAGTGAAGTAGATCGAATATAGTTGATAGTTATAAAGAAGTCTTAATATATATATATATATACGGGAGCTGGGACGCTAGAGTGGTGCCGTGACCAGGATTTTATTATTTCCCATCTTACACCTCGTATGTATATTTAATTCTTAACTAACTAGTGAAGTAGATCGAATATAGTTGATAGTTATAAAGAAGTCTTAATATATATATATATATATATATATATATATATATATATATATACGGGAGCTGGGACGCTAGAGTGGTGCCGTGACCAGGATTTTATTATTTCCCATCTTACACCTCGTATGTATATTTAATTCTTAACTAACTAGTTAAGAAGATCGAATAAAGTAGTTGATAGTAGGAGCTAGATTTATGACTATATACGTGAGTGGCAAACCGATAGATTAGATGGAGTTTGAGTATGATGTTAACAGTTGGTGAGATGAGTATGTCCAAGACGAGAGCGATATAAATTATTTGAGACCTTTTTCTGGCGAGGGAAATCATAAATGTTCGGACTGGATATGAGACCTTGAACGTATAGGTTTGCTTTAACAGGCTGATGATTGTCGTAATTGTCGTTTACTGGCCGAAAGCTAATTATGTCATACGGTACATAAATAGCAACCCTACTTGTTCTTAGCGACATCTAAAATATGCGTTAATATCCAATTCGCTAAGAAAAAATTGTTAAGTTTAAAACAAAATTTCGGAGAATCAGTTGAAACTTATCGAGACCGTATTCTCAGAACGGCCGAGGATACCTGCACTGGCGATGAATAAGTTCATCCTATCATATCATACAGAGTATTCTTAAAGATGTTTTCGTGGACAGGCTGCGAGAACATTTTTCGCAAATTAATCCGAGACAAACCTTTAACGCTAGAAGACGCAGCGAAGTCGGCTCTACTCGAACAACAAACGACCCGATATATAATTTGTTACGGACCGAGCACACCAAGGAACATAGAGATGACGACATTGAGCCTGCCACCAGAAACGCCACCACCACGTCGGCAATATCCACCAGAACCAGCTACCAATTACGTCAGGACAGAAGAAATCCTGTCGTAATGCACAATAGTCCAAGTGTATCTTTTAAATAGAATATAATATCGATAGTAAAAAGAAAAAGTGAATATCGACAGACATGGTGTATTATAAAACAATTTTTAATGTTCCGGGTTTAAAGTGTTTCCTTTATTTCTTTTCAGCAAAAGCAACAATTGTGGACAATTAGATTTTTATTGCGTCCCTCGGAGTGATGTAATATTATGCTAATATTCATTTGAGAGAATCGATCCAAGTGAAATTATGATATAAAATTAAAATAATACAAATTAATTGTTATCATGTGTGAACTCATTTAGACCAAGTTCAAGAGTTCAATAGTATTAAAAAGTAAAGTTAAGTAAACAGTATATATGTAATAAAACTGATCTTTCATAAAGAACTGTTATTATACTCTGGGATCTGGGACGCTAGACTGGATTTCAACCAGTTTGTTTGAACCTGTTTGTCTTGAACACAACAACCTACAGTACCTTAGTGAAAGAATGTTCCCAAGATTACATGTATTTCATCTGTATAATTGCTTTTCAATATGAGTTGTTTATAAACAATGATTTTTTTCAAAAACACCTGGACCTGGCATTGCTCACAGATTGACTGAGGCTCTGGGAACAAGAAAGAGACTGAACGAATTAATCATTTGAAAACATTTATGGAGAAGAAAACTCGTGCACGTCATGTCAACAGAAAATACTTTGCGCCAGGGTTGATATGTACATTGAAAGGTGCACCTGTTCAACAAGTCTGAGATCGAATATTCAAGGCCGATTTTGCACATCTCAGTTGCCACCAGCCTCTATAGGATACATGCCAAACATGTGTGACGACCCTGCTGTACAACTAAAGAAGGCTAAATGAAACTTGAAATGAGGCAAAACTGGCCGAAAAAGGGCGTGTGAAGGAGTTGCATTTACGACAGGCAGAAGCTGCTCAAACTGAATAGAAGACTGACTGTCAGACGACAAAAACATGCTACTAAAAAAAATAACATTTTAAAGTAAAAGTACATTTTTTAACTTTTACATTCCCGTTCTTTTTCAGTGCTGTTTTTGTCTGTCTTAATGTACCTAATATCTTAATAAATATTATCTTAAACACTGTTTGTTATTAATATCTACACTAGCTCTTAAGTCATTAATACGAAATGCAGTGGTTGGGAAAAGGGGCTTATTCAGTTGTATGTGTTCGAATGTTTGTATATTAAATGGTCGCTGTGTAGGCGATATGTTAGACGAGAAAACATGTTTTAATAAGAAAGGAACTAGCACCGTGGATTATGTTAAAACTAATCTTTCACACTTTCAACAAATATGTAATTCAAAAATATCACCTTTAAGTCACTTATCCGACCATTGTCTTTTGACATGTTCTGTATTAACAGATCCTGATATAAGCTACCAGAGTAATTCTAATAAATGTACTAGGTCAGACAATTATGCTGTGCATAAATCAAATAGTAAATCAACATGGACCAAATTCATTTGGAAACCTGAATCGAAAGCCCAGCTTAGAGCTAACAATATTTGAGGGAATAATTTTCTCATGTCAACCTATAGTAGTACTGAGCCACAGGAAGTAGACGCGGCAGTCAAGTATCACAGACATTTTTTATTAATTCCTCCAAAGTCTGTTTTAAACCAATTTGAATAAGTAATAAGTGTAAAAAGAAAATTAATAGTTTGATAAAGACTGCTCTCGTCTTAAGAGAGATCTTTTAGACTCTCCGAAAGTTTAATCAAAATATAGATGATTACCACCTAGAAACTATATATCACAGAAGGAAAAAGGAATATAAGAAATTAGTTAAATATAAGAGCAGGAAAAACAAAAATGAAATTCTGCACAAGCTAAATGAGCTAACTCAGCTATGGGTTCATTGAAGTTATTATTACCAATCGTAATCGTCATATTTTAAATTATCATGATATCGTTATTTTCGTACTGTATCGTTGAGTAATGTATAGTATGATTGTATTCTTTCCTTATTGTGTACTTCGAATATACTAATTGTAAATTTAATGAATTATATTCTTGCATTATCTCAGATAGCTAAGCTTTTTTGTTATTGTCATGTCACAGAGTTAGTTTTTCTCACCAAAACAACTACTCTGTTTATCTGATGGAAAAATGCTCTGTCAGCATTTAGGCTGATCGTTACAGGGCCATATTTCTTTCACTTTTATAAAATATACTTTTTCCCATCGTTTCTTATATACAAATCAACTAAATAGTATATAATCTTATTAAGTGACATAAAAATCAGATAATTCGAAAGTTTCAGGGAAACTATATCTTCTGAAAAATCTTACCTTAAATATTTCCAATAATACCAGTTATTTATAAGAACCTTCATACAAATTTTTATTCACTTTCACCTTTTTGTTAGTCCTGAGGACACTATCTCAGTTTCTCCTGAAAGGAACACAAGCCACCATAGTGTCAGTTTTCATTTTTTATTATTTATTAAACCTTTTTTTTAAATTAGAAGACAACGTATTTCATGAATATTTTATAAGGAATAGTGTATTTTTATTAATGATTTAATATTGACAATACCATTCTTATTTGTATATGTATTTATAATCCCACATTCTTTATGTAAATTGTATGAAATCCCCTTTTTTATTTTTTCAGCTTTTTACCCTTTAATCTGTTCTTTCGACTTTTTATGGGATAACGTTGTCCAAGATTATACTGGAATAAACATTATCGTATTTTTCACAGTGTGTTTTTTGAATACGGACAAATATACCTTCAAAACTTCCACCGTCTGATCCTGGATACGTTACAGTTATGATTACGAATATATATATATATGCTACATTCATCTCTAGAAACCTATTTCACTTGCAGCCGTATGAATCTAAACCATTTTGTTTATAGATACTGTCGAAACAGACTTATATAAACTTTTTGCTTGTCTCTGGATCGACTATTATCATATCAATTTAGTACATCATGTACTCGTGTAGCAATAAATATTATATAAACCAAAATATCTAAAATAATGCCAAATATCAGAAGCCAGTTATATCTGTACTACATCATCCCTCTTTGTCTAGTTTCAACTATATGTTAAATGTATTTCTTTCATAATTAACAACAGCTGGCATCAGTGATGTTCATATTGGTTGACCTACATTTATTTTCAAGGGAGGTAATCCATATTTTTATATTTTAAAAGCTAGAAACACCAAGTTATAGATAATCACGAATAATTTTTATTTCGTTATTCATGATCACAATAATCAATTTGACGAATTCGCTTAAAATATTGAAAATAACCCACAAGACGTAGATAGAATACATTTAAATTGTGTAGACATAAATTAACATAATATATTCATGTGCCGTTCATATTCAAGGGAGGTAACTGACACTAAAAACTTAAAATTCAAAATTATTTCTGTATTTCTTTGTTTTTTTACGATCAATGTTTTTATATTATGTTTATTTATCATATATTAAATACTGTAATGAACATGTGGATGAGTTTGTAGCTATATATGACTTCGAATTGACAGCAAACACGGTCTGCATACATTAACCACATATTGAATCCTGATAATACGCATCACGTGATCAACAATATTCCAGCTGGAGTGCAGATACACGCAGAGTCTGAGGTCAATCCCACAATGGAAATAAATAAACCTTTCGAATTAGCAATATAGTCATCACGGGCTTAATATAAAAGAACAGTTTATAAGGGAGCTTCGACATAGGTAAATGAATGCATATAAATTTACATCACGGGGTATCGAAAGTATACGTATATACTTAAATTCTTCGGGTATATACTTAGAACAAGTGAGTCAAAATTGATCACCACACTGTACTGTAAATAATGTAATTTTAATGTTCACACAATTCCTACAAAATTGTTGGTGTGCCCACTCAATTTTTAGTATACGTGATGAAGGAGAAAATATTATTTTCTACAAGCCTGGCTAGACTAACAAGTTGACCTAGTTATTGACTAAAACTTGTGTTAGACTTCTGATATTATTCATTTATCTAGATAAAGCCCGTTTTGATGCTCTTAAATGCAATGCTTTTCTTGATAACGTTACCCGCATGATCATGTTAATTGCATGCTTTTCTTTTTTAATTTATCAGATATCACCCCTCCGAATTCAATAATCAACATTTTCAACCATTCTTGCATTGTCATAATTTCATAACTGATGATGCAGTTCTGGTATTGAACACTATCGTTATTGCGCAGTGCATTTGCTTAAGTCGGTTTTAGAGCATCTGAGTTATGAATCTTTGTTTTGCTGCAATCTGGCTTGGCACATATTCATATCCGAACTCAAATGATGTTTGATTTGAAAATATACTAGTTTTGGGGGGTTTTTATTCTTAACATTTTCGTTGATTTCTGTATATTAACATAAAGTTGATAACCTCACGAAAAATATGACTCTAATCGATCTCTGTATTTGACATCAGAATTTGCTTTCTCCAAGTTCTTAGATGAATTGAAGCTATCAATGAAGGACATATAACGAATAGCTGATTCTTGATTGCAACCAGAGCGAAAACAATTCTGAAATTTCTCGCTAAACCATTTAGTGTTTGGTGTCATGCCAAAATAAGAGTTCTTTTAAAAAATATATATAAAATTCATATTTTAGATAAACGTAATCGCTCTTAAGACAACTTTTAGAATATTCATACTCCAACATGTGTTAGCTAACATCAATGTATTGTGAACTATTCTTCTTTCGAGTTGTTCAAGGCATTTTATCTCAGAAAAACTAAAAGGCTGAAATAAAAAGGATTTCATACGATTAACATGAGCCATCTTCTTTATAAAGATTTTTCATGCTTGCCTTAAAGAGCAATTTTTTTATATTAAAATGGCACGATATATATATTGGTCTACATTTTCTAAATTTTGTCCATTAATAGAGAAGTTGAATGTTTCTTTATATTTGATATTGTCAGAAATAATCATGGTTTAGTTATATTACAATTTATTTTAAGTTTCCATAAGTTACAATACTTGCCAAGTTTTTTTTTAGTTTTTTTTCTTGTAAACAATATTATATTCATATAGAAAAGGATTGGGGAACAGGCTTTCGCCTATATTACCCCTCTACCGACAAAAAAACATTACATTATATATGCAAAAATTGTACAATAAAAATAAAACATAGTAATTTTGTTATTTATTTACCTAAACATATTTACATGAGAGATAACTACACCTCAGTGCTGGTGATATTAACTACACCTCAGTGCTGGTGATATTGGTTAAAGATTAGGAAATGCAGAATTTTTTACTTAACTGAATGAAATTATGAACTTGCTGGAAAACGGTTATTGTTGATTCTTGACATGTTGTTCCATATAAAAGAATATTAATTATAGATCTGTAGGTTGAAGTACTTGCCAAGTTTATATTAACAGTTTTGTAAAGCGGTTTTAGACTTTGAGATGAGCATTATATCATCTGCAGACATTATATTGTTAATTGAAAAGGATCTTATTGGGACACACTCTTTGTTAAAAATTTTGTGAATATCATCAAGAAAAATATTAAAAAGTGAAGGGCTCAGAGAGTCACCTTGTCTAACACAAGTATTTATTTCAAAAAATCGAGTGGGATTATTTTCTATCTTCACTGAAGATAAAGTACAATTATGTAAATTATTAATGATGTTAAAGAATTTAGTTCCAACACCTAACTTTAAAAGTTTTAGTAGGAGGGCACTTCTCCATACAGAAGTCTACAAAAGCAATATTTTCATTTTTATTTTTCATAGTTTATAATATTAATAGATCGCTGGAGTTTTATTTTTTCTAAATCCAAATTGATATTGTGAAAGTTTATTTTCTAGAATCTCTTGCAGTCTTGAGTTGAGAGGGTTATGGAATAATTTGCTTAGAATGTTAGAAATTGATAAACCTCGGTATTTCGTCGAGGGGTCCGTTTTTGCTCTCTGTTTTATGTGTAGATGCAATGTATACCCTTCGCCAATTGTCTGGGTATATGTAGGTGTGAATTATAGAATTAAAAAGTTTGGTTAATATAGGTAGTACTCAATTATATTCGACGTTTTTGGGTTATGTCTGTGGAGATGTTTTTATTATTGTTGTCACCAGTGTAGGATGTTTTTCTGTGATAAAAAATTGAAACATGTACAAACAATGATCTGTGATTCTACAATGTTATTTCTGAAAATAAGTGAATACGTATAAATAATAAAAACCATATCGATTTTTACATTCTTGATTTATGAGAATTTATCGTTTCTTGTGTTAGTGGTATATCCGTAGTAGCAATGTTGTTTGGTAAGGTTGTTTTTTTTCAATTCTGACAATTTGATAGATTTCAAATTTCTCACTTGACATGTTTGAGACATCACATGTTTTCTGTATGCATGTCTCTTCTTTTCAGGAATAGGTTTAACAACCCAGGTTTTACACCTCTTTGGAAATACTTGGTTGTACTTTAACTCACCATCTGATGGACCTCGTGAAGATGTGACTTGCTCTCTACCTGTGTTATAATTATGCTACACCGGCAAAACAGCGTCAATTTGTCCACAGACTTCAAAAGTGCATTGTCAATCAAACTACAAGAAAGGTTGCAGATGAAGGTTTCTTCTTCTTTTGTTCTGTTTTTGTTAGGAGTTGATGGGCTCAAGAATGAAACAGGCTGTTCGAGTCCCATTCGTAAACATTCACACTATGGTGTATCACCGACGTTTTCTTCTCCTTCTGCAATTCCATATTCAAAGATAGTGAACCACAGCCATATATGCCCACCACGGCATGCGGATGGTAAATATTCAAGATTTTTGGACCAGGGCAATAACTCTGCTTCTAACGGTCGAAAATAGCTCAAAATCGAACTTGATCTTCGTTTTATGAATATGTATACACATACCGAATATCATTTGATTCCATCAAAAAATCTAGTTTTTAGTTTACAAGCAAATGTTTACGGACGGACAGGGGTGCCGACAATATACGTCCACATAGAGAGATGTGGGCGTATAAAAATGGATTTTGATGAAGCTGATCCAATGCCACAGAATTTAACAATCCTTGGTGGACGTTGCCTTTGATTTGGAGACATGCCAGACTTCGAACTGAGTTGGTGAGGAAATTCCTTTAAGAGAATTTATCGTTTTTTGTTTTAGTGGTTTATTCATAGTAGCAATGTTTTGTTTGTTCAATTCTGGCAATTTGATAGATTTCATCCTCATTTCTACTGTTTGAGACATCAGATCTTTTCTGTATGCATGTCTCTTCTTTTCAGAAATAGGTTTAACAACCCAGGTTTTACACCTCTTTGGAAATACTTGGTTGTACTTCAACTCGCCCTCTGATGGACCTCGTGTAGATGTTGCTTGCTCTCTACCTGTGTTATAATTATGGTCTCAAGCAGCTGGCCCAGTGGCCCGGGGTTAAGAATAGGTCCACCCCCCCCCCCCCCCCCCCAATGCGTGTCGTAAGAAGCGACTGAATTGGGGCTCCTCGTTTGCCGTGAGGTGCGACCCGTGTCGGTTTTGAAAGGACACCTGGTGGTTGAGGGTTACATACTTCCTAATACATCACTTTGGTCCAGGGGATTCCTAGTCAATCGGCTTGTCGTGTTGAGCCTATGAGTCGGTGGTTAGAACAGATTAAACTTTTTCTTGTAATAGTTAGTATCTTTTTTCTTCCAAATCATTTCACTGACTCAATTGGGTAAAAAAATAAAAATAAAAGTTCGGAATTTATTTGCTCCACCCAGAACTTTTATTCTTTTTTTTTGTCTAAGTATATCTCCCGATTACCCCTAGGGCGCCGGCGCTGGAGTCCCGCGTAAAGCCCGCGCGGATGTCGTGGTCCGTGGTGGTCGGGGGTTTCGGGAGATGAATCCTTTAATATTTCTTCATGGCTACACAAACTAAAAAAAACTTAAACGAGCGTAAGTGCCGGTTAACTGAGGCCGAATTTACTGATTCGTCTAATTCAGACGAATCATGGCCTCGGTTTCTTGTCATTGACAGTAGTGACCCTGAGAGGTCTTTATCATCATTGTCCCCATTTGCAATTTCAAAAGGTTTGACTGGACTTGCAAGTGAACCAAAATCGACAAAGAAAATAAGTAATGGGTCTTTGTTGGTTGAATGCTCTCGCAAAACTCATTCTGAGCTGTTATTAAAATCATCCACACTGGCTAATTTCCCTATCAAAGTTTCACCTCATTCCTCTCTGAACTCTTCCAAAGGGGTCATTCGACATCCAGACCTCAATGGATGTTCTCCTGAGGAAATGAAGGAGGAATTACAGGGTATTAGAGTCACGAACGTTGATAGAATATCCGTCCGTCGTGACGGCCAATTAATTCCAACCAACACATTCATTCTGTTATTTAACCGACCTAATTTACCATCCGAAATAAAAGTAGGCTATCTGAACATTAAAGTTTCACCATATATACCAAATCCTCTCAGATGTTATAACTGTCAACGCTTCGGGCATGGAACTCGAACTGGTAAGAGTTCGATTCGGTGTGCGCGTTGTGGTCAGTCTGGGCATGACAACAAGGATTGCACCGAAGCTCCTTGTTGTTGCAATTGCAATGGAAAGCATGTTGCCTTTTCCAAAGACTGTCCAAAGTGGCAAACTGAAAAAAAAAATTAATAAAGTAAAAATAGAAAATAAATTATCGTATCCCGAAGCGAGGAAGGTTGTAGAAGGTGCAACTCCATCTACTCCTTCCGGAAATACTTTTGCTAATGTCCTTAAGGTTCTTCCAAATCGGTGGAATGCCAAACTGACATCACTTGGCTGACACGGTTACCAGTAGCGTCTCCGGCATTATTACCATCTACCTCTAAGGCAACACCATCTACATCAGACTGAGAAGTCAGTATCTGATGATAGTAGTTTAAGTCTAGCAACTAAAGACGTTCAGCCAAAAGGGACTGGTAAGCAGTCCAGACAAAGGCATAGCGAAAGTCTTTCTAAAAATGACAAGTCCGGCAAAAAAAAATGGATCCTCCTCCAAAAAGGGAGGAAGAGATCTTTTGAAGTCTGCCATATCTGATAGTATAGATATGGAGGCTTCCGAGGTTGATGCGGAAGTTCTCAACCCCCCTTACCGCAAACCTCGTAGTCCAGTCAAACCACCCTGACAATGCATCAAAAAAATAATATAATACAATGGAATTGTCGAGGTTTAAGTCATAATCTTAAGTTCAGCTATTAATGCAACAATACAATCCGTTGGCTATTTGTCTCCAAGAGACTTTCCTTAAGCCAACGGATTTGCGTTTAGTGCCATTTAAACATTTTGTTTGATACCACCATTATGGCACCGATGATGATAAGGTCTCGGGTGATGTTTCTATTATTGTCAATATGAATGTCGCCCAGTCCGAAATCACACTCAATTATCCTCTGCAGGTAATAGCCGTGCGAGTTACACTCCACGTGCCTATTACCATTTGTTCCATCTACTTATCACCTAGCTTATCATTGAACCGGAGAGAATTGGATGACCTTGTTGCCCAGCTTCCTTCTCCTTACATTTTGTTAGGAGATTTCAATGGTCACCATTCTCTCTCAGGTAGCTCCGATGATAATACCAGAGGAAAATTAATAGCTGACTTCATTTATGACAATGATCTTTGCATCTTTAATGACGAATCGCCTACGTATTTCTGCTCAAAAAACCAAACTTTTTCTCATCTAGATCTGACAATTAGCTCTCCATCTTTGTTCCAAGATTTTTCTTGGAGTGTCCACGACGATCTCTGCCACAGTGATCATTTTTTATCCTGTAATTCTACGGAATAATGGTCCTTCACCAGTAGACAGGCAACAAAGATGGAAACTCTCCAAAGCTAATTGGCCTCTCTTTGAGGCTCTTTGCATTTCTTCTTTTTCTGAAGATGATCTAGATGAGGCAGAAGACCCGATGGAATTATTTACCACTATCTTACAAGATGTATCGGGTCAGGCGATTCGTAAAACCTCGGCAACTCCAAAACGATTCAATAAACCATGGTTTAAAGAAGACTGTAAGACAGCACTGAAAGAACGTAATCGTGCTCTGCGACTGATTGAACGTTCTCCTACCGCTGACAACATGGCCTCTTTCCGCATTGAACGGGCGGAAGCCAGGCGGACTATCCGCCAAGCAAAGAGGTCGTCATGGCAGGAGTATGTTTC
>NW_008706824.1:819668-877743 GCF_000327385.1 Lottia gigantea
TGATATTGATAGGTGTTTTATTGTTTTAGTTTTTGTATGATTTTAACGTATTCTGGAGCTATATAGCCCGTTTGGTGCTGATGCTCCTTAATACATTTCATTTCATTATCCTCAGTATAGCAAAACAACGTCAATTTGTCCAATGACTCCAAAAGTGCATTGTTAAGCACAACGGTTTGAACTACATGAAAGGCTGTAGGTGAAGGTTTCAACCATTTCTCTTTCTTTTGTTCTGTTTTTGTTAGTTGTTGTGCTCAAGAGTGGAACAGGCTGTTAGAGCCCCATTCGTGAACATTAGCACTATGGTGTATCATCGACGTTCATTTCTCCTTTAGCAATTCCATATTCCCTTCACAGTAGCAACACTCCACCAAAAATGGTTTTTAATGAAGCTGATCCAATGCCGCAGAACTTCACGATCCTTGGTGGACTTTGCCTTCCCTGACAGCTTCTTGATTTGGAGACATGCCAGACTTCGAACTGGTGAGTTGCTGAGGAAACTCCTTTCTCATCATGCACCCAAGTTGAATATGCGTATCAGTCGCAAGAACATCATCCAAAAGATTGTCATCGACTCTCGAAGAGATGGATTATAAGTTATACTCAGACTATGTTAACGCGGCACAGTTGCTGACAAAGCGGAATCAGTGGAGCCAGTGTTTTTAGACGTCTAATGTTGACTGACCAGATCTACTTCGCAATTCATTACAGGATGATTACCGAAACCACAGCGGGTGCACTCATGTGCAAACTTGCAGGTGGCCCAGTCACAGCCCTGGGGAGAATTAAAGACAAAACATTTGTTTCTTGTTGGTTGACGATTACGAGATATACCAGACACTTGACCAAATGTTTTTCTAGGTTTTGAAGCAGCCTTGGATGCCTGATACATAGTTACAGCTTGTAGCCATAGCTCTGGATGCATATGATGCCATGGCAACCCTTTGGATTGGTGCAATCTCCTAAAGTAAGTATCATAAAACGTAAAAGAAGCGTTACCATAACCCCGTGACAAATCGGCAATCAGATTGGCATAGACCAACATTGGGCCAAATGACAAATTTGTTTGATCAAATATCTTGACGGATCTTGTCACAGGAACAGTTTGCGTTGCAGTCCTTGTTGAGTCAATTTTTGAATCAAAATATCTGTGAGGCGATCCTCAGCCGTAGTAGGCGTTATTTCAGGGTGGTGAAGTACCGAACTCTATTCTTCCGGACTGGGGGATCTGGCTCTTTTAGACATTCTAAAAAGAACAATATAACCTGAAACCCTATCATTAGTAAGATTGAAAGTCTGAACCACGAAACTATGACACATCTTGACAGGAATATTGCATCCAAGGAACCATATAGCAATACTGAAAAGTAGTCCTAAATGGCAGATTACCAGAAAAAACACTGTGTACATTTTACTACTAAGCATCTTAAATTACCCAAATGAGATGCACCCGTAAACAGACGAAATTGAATCCAGATGGAAATTTAAGATGGAAAACCATGTTTTCCACACAATTGCACTAAACAAGCACTGGAGAGTGAAAAAACCCCAAGTTTTCCACACAAACCCGAATTATAAACACAGTGTCAACAATAGAAACGGTCATGACCATCTACCACCGTGCATGGTTTTTGCGAACTGAAACACGAAAGACGTGACCATTCCGAGTATAGTACACACAGTATCATTTACCTGCTTATTCCACTCGTAGCCGAGATGAACAAACAAACAATTTTATAACCGCACAATGAACCAGATAATAAATTCGCTTGAGACAAATTTTACAAACTTTTGATTTCATGTACGGAATGTGCATGACAAAATGTGCTTTTTGTGATAAAAAGGTACCCGCACCAAATCGGCCACCTCAATAAATTTGGACACCGTAAGCTGACAACACCACACATCATGAACACGGTGTCAACCAAGTGAACACCACCGAAAAGAAAAGGCGCACCACCTAGGGATTGCACCACAATTACAAATCAATAAGAAACATCTTAGACTATGTATAATCCAGAACTAAAGCTGGATGGTGCTGTCATTCCTGTTGTGCGGGAATTTAAATTTTTGGGACTCACTTTTGATAGCAAGCTTTCTTTTCGTCCCCATATTAAAGTCCTCAAGAACAAATGTCGGAAAGCTCTCAACGTACTGAGAGTCTTATCCAATACTGACTGGGGAGCCGACCGAAAGGTCCTACTCCGATTCTATCGAGCTTTGGTTCGTTCCAAGCTCGATTATGGGTGTCAGGTGTATGGTTCAGCTCATCCATCCTATACCAAAGAGCTTGATACCATACATCACGAAGGACTTAGAATCAGTTTAGGTGCGTTTCGCACTACTCCAGTTGAAAGTCTGTACGTCGAGGCTAATGAGCCCTCATTGTACGACAGACGTGACAGGCTTTCATTGCAGTACGCTATCAAGATAGCATCATTGCCACAACATCCTGCTTACTGTCCCGTATTTAGACCTTACTTTGAACACCTGTATGAGGCAAAGCCTCGTGCTGTTTCTTCTTTTGGAGTCCGCATTCAACCCCTTATGTCAGCGGCTGGTATAAGCCACGACAGTATTGCGGACTTTGCCATGACCACTATTTCACCTTGGTCAATTGCTCCACTCCAAATAGACTTTAGTCTATCGAGCAACAGGAAGTCACAGACAAGCTCTGTTGTCTTCAAGTCTAAGTTTCTTGAACTAAGATCTAAATATGGGGATTTTGCTCCTTTCTATACAGATGGGTCTAAGGATGGTGATAAGGTAGCAGCCGCTACAGGTACACCATCCGAAGTTCTATCTGTAGCTCTTCCACCAGCAGCCTCAATATTTACTGCAGACCTCATTGCCATTTACAGGCACTTGAGTTTTTTCAGTCCTTTACATCATTAAAAAAATGTATTATATTTTCTGATTCTGTGTTCTCATTACAAGCTATTAATAACATCCAGCTTGTACACCCAATAATCGGGGATATAAACAAGCTCTCTGGGCCGAAAAAGGACATTGTCCTTTGTTGGCTCCCCAGTCACATGGATATACGGGGGAATGACATGGCAGATGCGGCGGCTAAGGCTGCTTTGTCACTGCCTGTTTCCCCCTTTTCTTTGCCTTTCACCGATTTTAAATCGGTGATAAGGTCTTTTATTCAACACCGATGGCAGCAAAGATGGGATGCTGCAGACACTAACAAGCTTCATGCCATTAAGCCTCTCCTAGGAGACTGGCCCTCCTCCTATTGTGCCAACAGGAGAAATGAAGTTGTTTTGTGTCGATCTCGTCTTGGACATACTCACCTCACCAACTGTTATTTGCTCAAGCGAGAGCCTCAACCAGTCTGTGAGCACTGCCAGATCCGCCTGACAGTGAAACACATTCTGATTGAGTGTAAGCATCTCAAACCTATAAGTAAATGGTTCCGAATTGACGAACCAATCCGCTATCAATAATCTAGTAACAAGAATTTGTTTCAATCTTAAATACTTGACATGGGATTTTTTATGTCAAGGACCGATTGAGGATGTTGAATGAATCAGATTTATTGTATCATTCCGTGTCATATTTTGGGCATAACTTGATAGTCCGGAAAGCAGAGAGGAAGTTTTTTCTAAATTTAGATAAAACAATTGAATAATAAGTAATAAAATACCAGTAAGTGTATAAAGGAAGAAAATAACAATAGTTAATACAGCTATCAGCGAGAGTGACAAGCCCGTGATGATGAATCTCTATTTGGCTTTTTTGATTATGTTTTGTATTACTGCAGGTAAGTGATAATGTTATAAAAAATGTAAATTACAATGTTCATCAATTTCAGTTCTCTGATTTTTTCCCATATTTATATCAGATATAGAAACACTATAGTCTGTGAGTCTATGCATTCCATTATTTTATTTACCATTTTCTGTTATACTACTGTGATATTGTTTTTATTACTGTTTATATCACCACTTTATGGTGTTTTTCTGTGATATTTTTTTAATTTCGTGCATCCTTTTTAGTTATAATTTAATTTGTGTTTTCATTTTTATCGTATTCAGGTGCTATATAGCCTGTTTTGGTGCTGATGTACCTTAATACATTTCATTTTCATTATTTTATTTTCATTATTTTATTTTCATTTTATATGTAGTAAAGTGCCGCTTTTCGTGTGATTGTTACAAACGTAAGATTCTGATAGATAATCCGGGCATTACTGAAATACGCACAACTGTGTGGGTTAATAATATGTATTATTTTCATTCAGGTTGTAGACATGAGTACATGTTCAAAATGTACTGGATATCACATAAGGCGCGTAACCGTCTGGAAGGTTACCAAACTTAACTCAAATAAGAATATTTTTTCGTAATAAAAAAAAAGTTAAAAAGTTTGCATTTAGAATAAAATTGCTGTAAATTATGTTTGTGGTTTCAAACTTTATGCAGACAGATTTATACCTTGTTCTGGGAGGGAGAATTATCAATGTGAATCAATTCAACTGTGGTAATTTCCGATGGTCGAAAATGATGCATAAATGTATATCAAGGCGTATTGGTCGTATATGCTTAATAGATTTCAAAAGCATGTGAAAATCAAATTATTAACAGTCCTGGTAATGGGGTTCTAAGACCTACGTTGCTGCACCTGAAAATGTTGGCATTCAATCTAAGTCGTTAGAGTTATTCCAAAATCCTGTCAACTCCCTGTCTTGCAACTTTATCGCATTAGCATTTAATACATTAGCATATCTTTCGTATTTTTCAGGCAGTTCGGGTCAGCGTCATGATCAAGCCAAATTTGTTGATGGAGGTAGATTAGCTGAACGCAAGCTGCAACGACCTCATTCCACTGAACCAATATCGTACAATATTCAATCAGACCAGCATGTCCCGAAAAAGAAAATATCTAAGGCTAAGCACAAGCAATTCCTTCAAGGTCTGCTCAAGGCAGAGAATAAGTTAAAAAGTAACTTGAAGGAAATTGCAAAACAACGTAGTTATGTACAGAGGAGAATACAACGAGAACAGAAGAGACTAGTTAAACTCCAAATTAAACAGAAACGTGTAATAAAAACGACTCCAGAATTACACACACTTGAGGAAAAAGACCGGAAGCTTATTGCGCGTGAAAAGCGTCTCCTGGGTAAAATAAAGGGTGTGCAAAAGAAAATTTGTCCAGGTAATAATTATTTAATTTGTACGAAGACCCGTACAGATTATCTTTATTTATTAATTTGAATAACCTAAAAAGAGAAAATTCAAACCGAAAATTAAGCATGCGCCGTTACCTGAGAGTTCGCTATTTATTATCCGATATGTATGATTTTGTCTCAAAACCTTGTTACATTCTCTAAAATTGATGGCAGCAGAATTTTGAATTTCGAATTTAAATTTTGTTTATTTCCGTTCGAATTTTTTTTAATATTTAAAAGTCTATTTCTCATGACCTTGACATTAAATAACCTTGAAATTTCCAGTTTTGAATGTCCTTGACCTCAGCTATCTAACTATATGCTGATATTTAATTCTAATTATCAATTTCCGGATTTATAGCTCATAGAAAATTGACACTTTCCTTGGATAGTTATGCCACATTCTCTGATAAACACGGGGCTTGGTTTTTTTCCAGATTACTAATGGCCTTAACATTTTCTTGAAGAAACATTACAATAATGCATGAACAATTTTTTCATAATTAGGATGTACTCAATTTTCTCTCTCTAAAGATATGTGACATGGGTGGTTTGCTATAATAATTCAATTTGGATAAATTTTTAAATAAATCTAAATTTTCTGGTTGTATCTCTGAATAAAATAATTCTTAGTGTGTTTCTACAGGAAAGTATCTTTTATAAAACTAAATTAGCAGATGGGTGGACTTAAAATGCATAGTTGAAAACAAAGACACTTTTAAAGTGTGGTAGTAGTGAGGCGCATTAGATTGTAGTGATATATAGTTGCCATTCCGCGGCTTTCAGATGGTGCTGATGCTCCTTAATGCATTTCATTTCATTTCATTTGTCTTTCAGACTGTGTCATCACAACAACGCGAACAAAATCGATGCCAACTGATAGAACTGTTGTCACGACACCATTTTCTCCTCCAAGAGAGAAGACGAAATCGGGTGCATTCCCAGTACCAACAAAACCATCGAACCTAATCACTACCGAAAAGACAATAAGAACAAGAAAACCCTCTAACAAATTGAGAAGGCCCAAAGTAAGGGCTAAAGGACGCACAAGTAAAACTACCAGTAAAGGAAAACCGAGTACTCTTCCAGCAACCTCTGTCAAAACAGTTCAACTGACGACCATTATGCCTAAAAAGGTTACATCGCCGTTAATACTTCAAACGTCAGGACGCAGTTTTACCACTAGCAAAACCACAATCACATCAACACCTTTGATCGAAGGGAAAGCGAACCCGTTCATGAACACTCGTACCATGACTACATGGGGCATGTTACCAACTACATCAAGAATTCCATTAGTTGTTTCAACTGATATTGAACCGATCTCAACCATAAGAACTTCCATGCTATGGAAATATATATCAAGTCCCACCCCATTACCAGTAGCTGTTACAACTGACAATGAACCGACCTCAACCATAAGAACCTCCATCCTATGGAAATATTTATCAAGTCCCACCCCATTATCAGTAGCTGTTTCAACTGACATTGAACCGATCTCAACCTTAAGAACTTCCATGCTATGGAAATATTTATCAAGTCCCACCCCATTATCAGTAGCTGTTTCAACTGACATTGAAGCGGTCTCGACTAAGAGAACTTTGGAGCCATTGACATATAAGTTTAGTTCCTCTCTACCAACAACAGAAAATAATTTTGAAACTGATGTTGAAACAAGGGCCTATGACAGAATGATCAGAGTTCATACTTCCGGAGATGACACTCACACCACGACCGACAACATGCCGACTTCAACTGCAATGGCAACCACTGATTTCATCACCGACCAAATTGTAACTACAAAATCAGGCCGTAGAGAATACCCTGCAACCACATCAACACCAGTTTCTAGATCAAAAGCTAAGAATTTAGCTACGAGTCCTTTACCACCACCTGTTCCCGTCTTTACAACAAAAAGAATGATCAGTTCAAGAGTGAAGACAACAAGAACACCAACTTTAAAACCAGCCCAATACACACCAACCACCGGAAGTAGTCACACCGAATCCCTAGAAGTTAAAGCTGTGAATAATATCAGTAATAAAAGGGGCCAGTCAGTGTCCAGTGTCGTGAATTCTCCTAGAAAAACTGGTAAGATACGTGAATATTTAGGCATTCTTTCTTTGGATCAGTTGGATCGTCCGGGCTTTTCTTTGTATCATCCTATTAACGTCCTACTTTTCTGCACCGTGTAGGCTAATGAAGACGGGCAACGCCATGGAGGGTGCAATGAGAGACATTTTGTCTGGCCAGTTACATGAGACTTCTCTTTTTCGGTTTCCAACTGTCGAGGGATCTTTAACGTGCATAGCCTGCAGCAGACGGGATCTCGGTTTATTATCCCATCCGAATGACGAGACGCTTTTTCCATGTCAGTTCCTCTTACCTGCATCACTGACAGCGGGAAACCGGGTTGAAAATCCGAAGGTATTATCTCGACCTATGCCAGGATTGAACCCTGCACCTTCAGGTTAGAGAGCAAGCGTCTAACTCACTGAGCCAGGATGAATTTTGGATAATAAAGTTTTACATCCGGTGCTTTTCATTGCAGAAAAGGAAGTAGTGGTGCTGTATGTTAGTGTAGCAGTATCGGCTGTTTTTGTGATCATTTTGATTACCAGTACAGTTTTGTACTTCACGCTGTTTCAAGGGTAAATATCCATACATATCTCACAGGATTAGTGTAACAAGGGTTAATGACGAAAGCACAATGGTTTTGGGTCTGTCGATGGCATTTGAGAGTCCAAATTTCAGCGAATTACTTCGAGAGCCTCGACTGAGACAAAATCCCACAAATTCATACAGTTATAAATACACGTTGATATTTACGAACAGCCTCACATGTTGTTAATCGTTAATTTTATTCTTTTAAAAAAATGATGGCAACTTGTCTTGTTCGTGAGTGGTTTGGACCCGTGGGTATTGATTTGAATAAAATATTTTAGATTTATGATTCCCTTTTAAAGTCGGACAACGATGACCCGGCACCTTTGCGTTTTATGTTTATGCACGTCAGAATATATGTATAGCGATTGCTTGCACGATGATCCATTGTTTGTTATGCATATTTTATTCTCATTTCACATAATAATGATGTTTGCTTGGGGTTTTTTTTACAGTCGATGTGGTATTAAAAAAAAGGATGAAGAAATTTCCATAGATTCGAAATATCAGGAGGAATAACAACCATTGACTTAAGCCTTGACTAGCTAGTAGTCAAGGCTCAATCTCTTATTTTCACGTTCAGTTCGATTTCAGCGGATTTTTATACTGGTATATATAAATGATATTTATTATTTTCAAAGCGTGTTAATAAACTTAATTGTATTTGTTATTTAGACTCCACAATTTCAACTTGAGTAAGGAAAGGGGACATATGCAAACCTAGCCAGAAAGCTGCATTACTGGTATATATCTGTATCTGTATATTTTGCCATAATAGTTATTAGGATCAAGGATGGGGTGTGTCTACATTGTGATAATAGCTACAATAAAAGTAATGACGGTTTGTCGACATAGTCATTATAGCTATCAGAGAAACAGGATGAGAGCATGTCGACATTGCTATAAAGTCTATATAACTAATTTGCATTATCCTTTTAACTACAAAATGTGAAAATCTTCTTTATCCTGATATTGTAATGTCGACAAACACTCATTTTCTTTTCCTAACAGCTGTTATAACAATATCGACATTTCGATAGCTAATACAACGAAATGCATAAGTGAATGTCGACATATTCGAATAAAGGAACATTGACAAAATAGCTATCAGGATAAAGGTAATGAGTATGTTGGCATTGCCATAATGAGTATTAAGATAAACGGAGTCCGTGTATGTCGACATTGCCATAGTAGCTATCAGCATAAAGGGAATCGGTGTATGTCGACATTACGATAGTAGCTATCAGCATAAAGGGAATCGGTGTATGTCGACATTACGATAGTAGCTATCAGCATAAAGGGAATCGGTGTATGTCGACATTACGATAGTAGCTATCAGAGTAAAGGGAATCGGTGTATGTCGACATTACGATAGTAGCTATCAGCGTAAAGGGAATCGGTGTATGTCGACATTACGATAGTAGCTATCAGCGTAAAGGGAATCGGTGTATGTCGACACTACGATAGTAGCTATCAGCATAAAGGGAATTGGTGTATGTCGACATTACGATAGTAGCTATCAGCATAAAGGGAATCGGTGTATGTCGACATTACGATAGTAGCTATCAGCATAAAGGGAATCGGTGTATGTCGACATTGCCATAGTAGCTATCAGCATAAAGGGAATCGGTGTATGTCGACATTGCCATAGTAGCTATCAGCATAAAGGGAATCGGTGTATGTCGACATTACCATAGTAGCTATCAGCATAAAGGGAATCGGTGTATGTCGACATTACCATAGTAGCTATCAGCATAAAGGGAATCGGTGTATGTCGACATTGCCATAGTAGCTATCAGCATAAAGGGAATCGGTGTATGTCGACATTACCATAGTAGCTATCAGCTATAAAAGTTATTAGGTTAAAATGGTGAGGACGTTACAATAAAAGCTATTAGGGTAAAGGGAATGAGAGTGTGTCAACATTGCTATAACGATTATTGGCAGTGACAGAGGGAATGAATGAATGAATGCAATAATAGCTATTTAGAGATTGCGTGTTTGTCGACATTACGATAATAGCTGTAAGAATAAAGGATAAAGGATAAGATGTCAACCTTTCCTCTATTGGGGAAAAAATGGAAGGTATTTCGAAATAGCCATCAGGATAAAACAAACAACTAGATTCTGCATAGCAAGCCACACCACTGCAATGCCATAAAGCTACCATGACTGGCAGTAATAAGGGACAAAAGTACTATGAATCGTTAGGTGTAGGCCACAGAAGTGTCAAGATGATACTACACCAGAAAATTGAAACTGGGGGCCCCACTCCGTATGGTGGTCCCACTCCGTATCATGGTAAAACGAAAACATAAGACAACACAAGCATCTCAGCACTAATATGATTGTTTTTATTTGTTGATATAAAAACACTATTTTACATTATTACAATAACATTATGAGGAAATTTAACAAATGGTTTTATCTTACATTATTATAATCTCCACAGTTACAGGATTTATACATTATATATTGTTAATTCATTAACCACATTACATTATAATGGATCGGTATATTTTTACATCACATTTCACAAAATTTCATTGTTGCAGATGCAGACGAGACTTTTTATTTTTGAATTGTTTCTGGAGACTTGTTTGATAGGTCTTATCAGAATTCGTTCTGAAATCAGTTCATAAATTCATTCAGGAAAACCACACATTACTTCCACATGCTGTAACGTAACCACATGTGGTATTGTCCATCACAAACTATATCACTACCTAATGTTTGTACAGCTCAAAACACATTTACACCAGTTTCTGAGTTAATAAGCCACTATTCAGATTAAAAATAATTTAACAATTTTATACACCAACAAGTTAATATAAATATTATCCAGATCTGGTCGAGAACTGGGGAGAGGGTGGGTTCCTTTCTCAGAGCCCCCAGCAGTTTATTGCTTTATAAACACACACGTTGGCTTTACAGCCTCTTCTCGAACTATCTATCTATTGAATTCAAATTGTAGTAAATTCTATTTAAGATATGAAGCCACTGACTTCTCTTGAAGCCAGTGTTTCTGCTACACAACTATTCAAAAGACCTCAATAAGGCTGATATCAACTAGCTGGTATGTAACACAGATTCTTATGCATAGTACATAGGAGGGAAGTTTGAAATGCATTATAAATTGTTAACAAATTAAATAGATTCCTTGTTTTAAACCTTTCATAATTCATAAAATACGAAAATAACTAGTTTAAGAACTTTGTTCTCAACTAGCTGAAAAATACATGAATATAATGAAAGGTTTTCAAGGATAGGATGAAAGCATCTTCCTACATACTACATCACTGGAGCAATTGAAATTTAAATGTAAAATTTTCCGATGTGATGAAGAGATGATTGGATTAGGGGCAGGGGAGTTTGCATTTGTAGATTCATTTAGAAATCTAGTTTACACTAGTTTCTATAATAGCAGTAACAGTGAAACTACAAATGAAGCAAACAGGGTTAATTATTATTAACATGGGGTCACCCTCAGTCTGGAATCTTCGCTGTCGTGAAGAAACCTCGAGGGTGATGAGAAAGTGAGAAAGAGAGAAATAGAAGGAAATAAATAGGACAAAGAATGAATAAATAGTTTTGATTATAACATTGTGGGTTTTAAAAATGGCAGGATTCTGAGATCAGATTGTATGTCTAGGCTGACTTTCAGCCAATCAGCACATCTTATTTATTGTCTCTTCACCAATCAAATCAGCTGTTATGTTTCACTTTCACAGATTTGTGTTCATGTCATTAACGAAACCATTTAATTTAGTTCAGACATATTGTTCCGTTTCTCAACACAGACCGTGATTGGACAAGATTTTCAAACTCTGACCAATCAAATCTCTGGAGACTGGAATACTCTACTTCCTGTCAAAGAGAAATAACTCTCATTCAATTCCAATGGGAATTTCACACGATGTTCACTTGGTTTTCTTTCCACTGAGGAAAAACCAGGTCAATTTCTTGGATTGACTAATGTTGGACAAGTTGGAGTCTTGTCTCCGTGGAGTCCGAGGTAATGTTGCCATCGCGGAAGCACTCAGAAAATTGTCTTTGTTTGATGGAATTTTAAAACTAGCACTTCTCTTGGTCAGTTTTCTTTTACCTGAAAAATATCAAAAATAAAAACTTATATTATGATAATCTTGACTGCATTTTCTGAAATTTTGTTGTTGGGCAAACCTACACAAAAAAATATCTTATTGATTATACAAGTGGAAGTGGTATCAGGATGTTCCAAAAGCTAGAACAGACCCTGCCTCACTAGACCAATTAGATTTATTGTAATGAAGCAAGAGTATTTTCACAAGAGAACTTAAAGCCAATAGGTTTAAGACTGGTATATTTAGAATGTACTCCAAGTGATATAAACCACTTATTAAACACATTGATGACATAAGAAAATCAAAAGTAACAACACTACAAATAAAATTTCTAAACTACTACAATCTAAACTTTTTATATTTGCAACATTAATTGTATTTTTTGAAACAGGTATCGAAAGTTTCTATTTAATTTGATCTGTTTTGAAAGTTTATCTGTATTTCTATATTGTTGAGCAATATTACATATACTAGCTGTATTGGGTTACGTTAAATCATGCTGTAAGCTGTTGACAAGTTTTAATACATCAAGCTTTTGTTATGCTCTTTTTGATTTTGCTAGTTTGTTCACAAATAAAGTTACACTAAACAAGGCATCTGTGAAACTATATTTTAGCACAAAGAAGTTTATTAATTTTTTCATTTTTATGCTTTACATCAGCGAAGTTTCCGATGAATTCAGACTGTTCCTTTCCTCGTGGGAAAGGTTGCAGGAAATGATGTGTATACACGGTGGCAATCAGCACATGAGACCATCAGGTTGATTTAAATACAAGGAGCTTTAATCCCTATGCCAGTAAAATTCGTATATTTATAAGGACCAGTCCAATAATGATATGAGGATATACAAGGAATATATAAATTACGTGCTTTCAAATAAAAAAAAATATGGGTGGTTCAAAAATCGAGCAATTAAACAAAATATAATGACACTGACATAACTAAGCAGCAAAACAAAAAATATGGGTTAAAACTGAAAATATAGGGTTGTCATGGTAACACACAATTTGTACCTGAATGTATTATCTCTTTGACAACCAGAGTAAAAATCCTGAAATAACAGCATTTATACAATTTATTATAACGTAATAAGATATTTATTTAATAACTGTATTTTTCTCTGTCTAAAGCTGGAACACTGGAAATATCCTCATGAAATTTTTGTGAAACTGGTAACAGGATTGAAAAATACAAATGAGGAGAGAGAGATTATATTTTCACCAGTTTACAACAAATTATAATATTAAGGTCCAATATTTACCTTTTGATCTATGTAAGTTTGTTTTCTGTTTGACATTATGGATGGCTGTTTGTCTAATATGTTCTGGGATGTTAAAATCTAAAATCAAACAAAAGAAAATCATAAATGAAATACACAGTTTATCATTTCATCTGAATGACTGGACATTCTTTCGTTGTTGGCCATCTAGACCTCCAGGTTATGGACCAACTGTCAGCCCCAAAGAATATCTTATTCGGCACAAAAATCTGGACTTGACCTTTTAAACTTATATCAAGATAATTTGGCAAGACGTACAAAGTGGATATGCTATTTTTCTATCAATTAGCCCAATGTTAAGCATGCTAATATAGAATTCTAAAGCAGAAATAGGTAGTCTAGAGTGAAATCTTCAAGTATAAAACGGTCCTAATTCTAAGTGAGAACACTTCCAAATTTTATTTTACTCAAGCCAACTCACTGTTTTCCTGGTCGTCTTTCACTCTCTGTCGTTCATCTTGGAAGGCTTTTAACCATCGTTGTTTTACACTGTCTGATTTAGCCACCAGGAGGTACCACTTGTCACGTTGTGTGTTGTGGACTTTCCATGCGTGACGAACAGTTACGTTATATTGAGTGTCTTTACCATCTTCAAGGGGGATAATTTCACAATGATCTAAATTTACACGTCCCTTGTAACAGAAACTGTTCTTTTTTAGTATATCCTGGAAAAATTAAAATAATTATGGTTAAATTAAAATATTCAACTAGGGTTAGATATCTCCCTTTGATAGCAACTTTATTGGAAATCTTAATTAATAAATGGAGATATTTAACTAGGGTTAGATATCTCAGTCACTTTGATAGCAAATTTAGTGGAAATCTTAATTAATGGAGATATTTAACTATGATGTAAATATGAAATATACTCAACACCATATATATCATAGTATGAATAAGCTCTATAATGATGTAAAAAATCAACAAGGCTATTTTTTTATATTTTGTGATATCTTTGGATATAATATATAAATATTGGAAAAATTGCAAATAAAGCCTAATATTCATACCAACTATATTAACCTGGATTCCTTCATTAAATTTCAAAGACTGATATCATGTATTAATCTTAAGAAGATATGAACTTACCTTTTTACAGTAAACCAACTGATGATCAAAGAGAAAGAAATAACGTTCCTGAGACCAGCCACTAGAGTTGATTTTATGGAGTTCACCAGAATATATTAATTCCGAGCTAACGTCTAATAGATCATCTCCCTGTAATCAAATATAAACTTGGATTAGAAAAACTTTCAGATTATCATCAGATGGTCGCTTCACTAGACCTCTAGTCAGGTCTGGTATTATTCTCTAATAGATTAGTCTTCTATGGTTCCTTCAAAGCACTGTGCAATATTTTCACAGGTGGAAACCCAGTGTCTTGATATACAGATGAAATGGATACGTTCTAGTATTTGTTAATAATTTTTGGAATGGAATATATGTATTTTAATGGTGTTCAACAAGGGGTTCCCATGCCAATCAGCATCTGACCTTTGATAATTGAACTCTACATACCTCCCAAGTATCAACTGACATCTGCCATGTAGCAATTTTCTCTATACTCTCCATCTTACGTTTACGTTCGTTGATCAGGGTGGCTATTTTCTTCATGGCCTCTAGCGCCCCCTTGACGTGAGGGTAGTCAGGATGGTCTATTGGGGTATACTTCAATAATTCAGCCAACTGCAGGTGATATTTACAGATCTTCTGGACTGGTGTTAACAGAAAACCTTCTAGTGGAATTTCAATCATATCCTGCAGAAGTCTACAAGCCTGGAAGTAACAATTTAAACATTGATTGATATTATCAGAAGCCTTAGAACCATCTGTTTCTATTTTCAATGGCCCTTAAATGACAGGAATGGCAAACTAAGCAAACTTGGGCATCTTTAATGATGCCCAATAGACAGTCTGTTTTACTTGATATGTTTGATATTGATAAGAAAATCAATTCGTTACATATACGTACAAAACAATGTGCCTACTGTCCAAGAGCTTAAAATCTAGCAAGATTGGGTAATATTCAATGAATTATTTGGTAAGTACCAAGTCAGGTAGGAAACAATGTGATACTTGTTCAATGATGCAATTGATAAGTAAATAGTTGATGCAAGAAGAAAACCTTTTGAATGATGCCCAAAAGGCAAACTGTTTTACTATTTATAATTTAATCTGACATTGAAGGGTAATTCAATTTATCAATGTTCTGTAAGAATCAGTTTGACAAGACAAAACACTGTATTAGATGTCCAATGCCTTGTATTGATGTAGGTAACAGTTTAAGGAGACTAACAATAACTAATGAAGTTTGAAGTAGGATTATGCAAGATGACATGTTCAATGACTTGTATCTTGTCTAGACCAACCCTTAGTCAACGATGCTTTAAATCATCTCACTCATTAATTTGTAATTTGCTTGTTTCAAACATAAAATTTCTTAAAATAAAATGTTTAAAAGTGAATTGTAGTGTGAGATTCCAAGTATTATTTGGATTAAATAATCTGAAGATTAGATAAGCCAGGTTATATCTAAGTTGTGACACTGAAATATGTATCAGTTTTCAGGAGAATTAAACCTAAAGCATATATTGAAAATAAATTTTGTAGAATGATAGAATGAAAGCTGATATCAATAATAAAGCATTGGGATTAAGTAATCTGCAGACAGGAGTTAAGAGAAGATAAACCAGGTTTAATCTTGATTGAGCTGTGACACTGACATAAAGAGCTTGTAGGTAAACTACTATCAGTGAGTCGGAGCTTACAGTCAGATGTCAGCTGTCATGTCATATGACATATTATTATAATCACAGGTATTACTTGTCACTGTGTCAATTACAAATCAATTTAAGAAGATATTTGTGTTTTCAGCAACTCTTACTTTCTTCACACACTTTTATAAGAAAAGATTTTCAAAAGTTAATCTTGAATTCCCTAAATATTCACTCTCAAAAATTCTTTTCTCCAAGAATCACAAGGGAGATAAATGTGTTAATTTTATCAACACACAAAAAAAGTCTTTATACTAATTCAGTCTTAGCATTTAGTTAATAGAATGGTGCACATAAGAAGTAGAAACTTACCTCGAAGAAATGTCTGTATCGTTTATTTCTATATAAATCTTTTAATTCATCACAGGCTGAGGGGTGATTATTACAATAGTCAGAATAGATCTCAAATCTTTTACTCTGAATTAAATAATAAATATTCAACACCATTAGGCTTACTAATATGATATAACATCGACAATCAAAACAATTTCTAGTGACCTTATCTAATTTATGTTTGAGGGATATATCATAGTCCATCTCTATTGATGATGACGTATGTGATTCCTCAGTTATGATTGTATTTATGAAAAATACAGATCTATCATCAACATTCTGATTCTCATTTCTAGCAAAAACATGTATTTTTAAAAGTTTTAAGCCTCAATGACTTACAGTGTTATAATAAATGTTTTTGTGTAACATCGTAACATGACACCTTAAAGCATTCATAATAACATAATCAACTTACATTATCTTGAAAAGTAGAGCCGATTTCACTCAGATGTGGGGAAGTTGTATTAATCTTAGATTCTAGCTGACAGAGAAATTTACTAGCGAAGGTATAGATCTCTTCTATATTCCCAAACATTGTCTCTATCTTCTCTTCAGGAAACATCTCTGGTCGTTTTCTAGCCTGTTTCACATAACCCTGGAATTATAGACATGTACATTATTATAGCAAGATGTCATTTCTTGTTTACAATGTGTGAAAGCTGAACTTGACACTAGGCCAACTCTTGGCATCCGAATTTGTAAAACTATAATTCAAAGCTCATAAGCTTAAAATTAGGTAGCCAAACATCCAGGTTTATACAAATATATACGAATTCTTATAAGAATATAATTACTTGTAGTGTACCATAAATTCTAATTTCAAATATAAATCTTGGGATGTATTAACTATACAGGGCTGAACAAAACTTGACAAACTTCTACTCACCTCCACAACATCTTTTAAATGTTTAGAATATTCTCGTTCAGCATTGATTATCTCATTGACAACATTAGCTCTAGCCTGGTTTTTATCGATATAGCTCACACCATGATGGCGTATTTTTGGCACGTTTTCTGTTTCTTCTTGTATCAACATTGTTAACTCTTCCTCTACTTCTGCCTGATTCACTCGTAACTGTAGTAGAAAATATAATAATATAGCATGTATACAATCTGATACAAATGGTCAGCAAAATTGTTTTGTATGGTGAACAGAGCACCAAAATATTATCAGTATATCCATTGAAACATGTAAGGCAAAATCTAAATTAACGAGTTGACATTAAACAATATGGAAAAATATAACATAAAAAATCACCTTTAAACTATCTTGTTGAATTACTTTAATTTTTCCCATTTTCACTTACAGACTGTTACAGATCTATCCAGAATACTTCAATAAAATACACAAAATATCCTTATTAATCTAAAACATAACTTTCACTAGCACTAGTAGATCTACAAACCAACACACTTAGACACACAACTGATAATACAATTTGAAAGTTCAGAATATATAAACCAAACTTAATGCCTAAAATAACAGAGTAATCAAATTGGCTGATCTGAGTTGCTGGGAAAGACACAAGTTAAAATGGTAATAAAAACACTGTCGTGTGAGGAATTTTGAAGGTAAGGTCTGATAGGTGTAAGGTTTTAAATAAACATTGCTAATTAATTTGATTTATTACACCTTGATTAATTGTCAATATTTTCTCTTAATATCAGACTTTTAAATCAAACCACATCATTAAAATATTGAATTCTAAAAATTCTTAATTCTCAAGATAAAAATTCAAATTTTGAATAAATTTTTTAATAGTTTTCATCAGAAATAGTAATTTTCAAATAAAATTTTGATTAAAGAAACAAATTTAAGCTTTTTTTTTCATATTGCACAAGAAATGTTTTTTTCATATGATTAATTTATTTTGAATATCTTACCAAATGGAAAATATATCCAAAACACAAAATTGCTAATCCAAGACCAAAACCACCAGAGTCATAAGACACAAATGAATCTCAACACTGTAGCTGGTGATAAAAATATCCAGAGGACACAACACCTCACAGGAAGGTAGCAAGCTGAGATAAAAGGCCCTAAATCCCCTAATTTCCTAAAGCTCCCTCAAGTTATCCCACCCTGAGACAATTCTTCAATAACCTAACTTCAACATCACACTTTATATAACCCTTTCTTCCCAGGTGACAAGAGCAACTCAGTTTCTACCAAACATCTTAAGAAAAAGGTGCCAAACACATAAGGCGGCCATTTTGAAATTCAATATGGCAGATGTTGACATCATACCTTGAAAGATATTCCTCGAGAAATTTTCAAAAATTAGTTGACATCATTCCATATTAACTGGCAGGTTTTAATTATTGACTCCTTTCACTTAATCCAAATTTCATCCCAACTTTTCACAAACGACACATCTCCCTGGATTAACTCATCATCACCTACAACACCTTCCAACTGTGATTTTAACCATCAAACATTTTGATTTTCCTACCTTGGATCAATCTAACCAATCACAAACCACCATTCATTAAACTGACCAATCAGAGTAACATTAACAATAGACATTGATTAAGAATTACTGGACATGCTTGACCAATTATAAACAATATCTTATGTAGGTATATTGAAGAAGAAGTTTACATCTTTCAATAGTTTAAAAATTGGGTCAAGATGATATCTTAACACCATATCACTTCCCCATTGGGTTTTTCAAGTCCTCCATTGTCCCTAGATTATAGATTAGACAATAAGGTCTATTGTTATCAGTTGAAGGGGATTTTCTCTGCCTACAATCTTTTATCTAAGATAAGTATAACATGTCTACTGAAGGTTACGCCAATAAAATCGAAGAACAAAGACTAAGGAAGGTGTTCATTTATTAACACTTTGATATCAAAGAATTTCTTTTTGAAAATGTAACTTAAATAACAGAAAAGGTTCTAAAAGGAACATGGTATGTGATAAGTGGTTTGTGTTCAACATGTACCATTTCTATTAGCACATTATTCTTTGATGTTTTGAAAATTTACTGTATAAGGAGGAATTTTTATGTAATAGAAATTTTTTCTCATTTAATTGGCTAATTCATCAGTCACAGATTGATTAAATTTTATTGCTTGACCATTTTGAAAGCCATATATAACAGAGAATTGATTCTGAATTGGTCCATTTCGCAATTCAGAAAATGAAACTAAAACTATGTCTAATTGTCTCACTTATTTACATATTTCATTACACTTATTTTACTATAATATAATATAGACTTGCTGTTGCACAAATTCAAATATTCTTTATCCTAAAAAATTGTAAATTATTTTGTATATAGATACGCTCGAAACAGACTAATATAAGCATTATGCTTGTCTCTGGATCGACTATTGTGTATTCATGTATTGTATTTTCTTCTTTATATTTTGTACTTTGTACAGAAATAAATATTGTTTAAACTATACTGAGAAATTATAAGCTTCTGTTTGTTTCTGAAACCATGGCTTATATATATATATGTAATGTATTATTTGTAATTCATGAATAAATAAAAATTGTTTAAAAAAAAAAAAGAAAAAAAAATACGGACAAGTTTTCAAAGTTTTGAATAGTAAAATGATATGCTTTTTCTTCATTCATATTATAGAATTTCTATTTAATGCCTGGAATTTACTTTGCCAGTAGAGTAAAGACAATCTTATGAGTAAAAGAAATCTGCCTTTATGGGCAAAATTTGGGAAATAAAACTTGGAATCATCCTGGGCACTATTTATTAAAATCTGATCTGATCTGACTATAGTTGTGTCCAGTTATTAATTAGGATAACTAAATGTTTCTTTTTTCAATTGCAATAATATATACTTTCTAAAATACTCAACTTCCCTGGAGGCATAAACTTCAATTACATACAGACAGTCAGCCCTAGGGGTGGGGATGTCAATAAATTAAACTAAATTATTTCATGTGTGTGTTTTTAAAACTGCATGTAGGTGGGGAACAAATAAAATAAAGGAGCAAAAATGCCTCAGGGTAATTTCTACCAAATTAAACAAAATTATTTTTTTGAATGTGCTTTTTTAATGTTTGTGGGCAGACAAATTAGGCACTTCCCTGATCAAAGGAATTAAATTTCAATTACAAGAATACTACTTCAAAGACCTAATGTGTTTTAATTGGATTTTTATAAGGTAAACTAATTGTTTTAAACTATTATCTGTGACCTAATTAACCTCTAATGCAATTAACCAATTGGAGCTAATTTTCCAGTAAATGATTGTTAAGTCTCTAACAATGATCTACAGTCAATGTTTATTTATTTTTCTAATTTATGGCTCCTAGATGGGATGTACAAATCCCTAAATAAGCCTCTGAAATTCCTAAATCTTTAAAATGTATTCAGGAAGGATAACTCCTACAAATAACATAAATTATGAGATACAAGCATTGTTGTTGAGTTTTACGACTAGACACTGTAAATATATTACATCACATTTTTTATATAACCCAATTCTTGGAGCTTTTTTTCTTTACAAGGGGGATAATGTCTACAATTGGTCAACAACATCAATGACTAGATACTTCAAAGTAATCTCTGCAAATTAAGAGACTTTTTGAATGATGAAAAGAAAGAAATTTCTTACAAACTACATAAACTCCTAGAAGATGATATGAATTCACCAAATTACGACTAACAACAAAACATTAATAGAATCTTGTTTAACTTAACTCGACAGCATACAAATTTTGCCTTACATGTTTTAATGGATGTACTGATAACCCACAAGAAGATTATATCCCATTCAGTATGGTCTTCTGAAAAGAAAGATGTTCCTAATAAAGTTGGTAACTGTGCCCACAGAATGGTACGTACCCTGACAAAAGTGGCAGGGAACCAGCCCTGTCTGTCATCTATCATACCAAACCACCAATCTTTATCCACCAGGTCTGTTACTCGGATCAAATCACCAGCACGGAATCCCATCTCATCTGTATCCATGGTAACATGATCCCATAATGCTTCAGCAAAGATCAGATTTTCTTCTTCGATGAACTGAAAGAAAGTAAAATTTAATGGTATATTGTAAAAAGATTTTAAAAAACTCACATCTTTCACATGGTTAATAACGAAGATTCACAAGGATCCTTTCTATCTATGTCTGGTATTCCACACTGCTGTCAAATATTCGGTAAATGCAAAAATAGGCAAACAATTGACAAGTTTCTACATTCAGGTCATTGTCTGGAACTTTATTCTAGAATAAATCTGTCAGAATTGGGTCTTTTAAAACCAGAAACAAAGAAAGTTTCTAATATATCATGTTAAACTTACCTCCTCTAGCGTGGCTAATGTAATTTGAGAACCACGATTACTCCGCGATGATTTATCTTGATGATTAAAATCAACGGAGATTTCTGATTCGTCACTGGAATCACAGTCACCACCTACTTGGCTGTAAATACTCGAGGTATCACCACCTAAAAATATATATAATAATGATAGAGTCTACAGTTGTCCATCTGAAGGGGGGTGCTGATTCAGAAGCTTTATATATATATGTATATCTAGCATCAGAAAGAGGTAATGACATTTACTGTACAACAGTTGTAAACCCTTGCAGGCTGTCAACTGCATTAAATTTCAACACACTGAACGCATGGTTAAAATAATTGAGCTCAAACAGGGTTAGAGTAAACATGTCAACAATCACATCAGAAAAACTGCATGATTTTTACAGGAAAATTGAACAAATTAGAAAAATGATGCATTGGAATAATATAAAAGTTTGAATATTGAAGTAAATACAAGGACAAAAATTATAATTAAATGTTTATTTCACATTGGTTTAATTAGTTTCTTCATGAAATCTGCCAGTCTTCAATAACCAATTAAATAGAATAATTTATCAGCTATAACTCACCAATTAAACTGAGGAAATTTCGACGTCGATGTAACTGGTCTAAACTTTCTGGCATACTGTGAGATCGCACCAACTCATTGCGATTGTGAGATTTTGTGGATTTCTTATTGGCTCGAGATTTGATAGGATGAGGTGTGGACATCTGAAATAAAATTAAACATGTTAATAATAACTATATTCAAACCAACGATCACTAAATCTCTGTAAATCTATTATATACAGCGTTACAACATTATTAAAAGTCATTATATGTCATAGCAACTGTTTTACACTACAGATCCTTTATATTTCATATTTATATTGCTTTCCTCCATAACTGTTTCAATATTATGAATCAGACCATCTTAACCTAATTGAACACTCCTGTAAATACGAGGACAGAATGACTTAACCAGAATATATACTTGACTGATTCAACTTTGAAAATAAGTTTTGGGCACTAAAATTTGACTTTCCACCAAAAGATCTTGAATCAAAATCAGAGAACAGTGGTTGATTGATCACAATGAAAAATTCAACAAACATCCATAAAAACCACAATTCAGAAGATGAAATACAGAAAGTGTCATAAGTACAATAGTAAAGGATCACTAGCAGGAAAATTACCAAACTTTATATAAACTAAGAGTTGCGAAAGCAAAATAATCCTATCCATGTGTTTTATCCTTCTGGGCTCAAAAATCGAAATTATTGGAATTTACAGAACTAAAAACCTTCAACGTACACAATTAACAGACTACAATGCATCATGTTTCGAGACACAGACATCAAATACACAACATTCACACGCCATGGTTCAAGACAGAGCTACAGTATTTACTTGTTGATTTACCAGATTAAAATTTGTAGAATTTCAACGACATGACATTGTCAAACTTCTCTTGTTGATTTCACAATGTAGTGTCACAATTTTAAAGGAGAAATTTAACTTTTGACCTTTTGAAATCTTCATATATTGACATGTTCATTTAAAAGTCAAAAATATAAATTTTTACCTACATGTTAACTGAAGGAATGAAAAAACTAAAGTTAAATCTTGAAAGATGTTATTATATTTATAGTTTTATCCACTTTTTTTGAATTTTGAAGCTATTTATAACAACATTATCTCTATATTTCATAGACAATACAGAGTGTCCTCAAATAAATAAAGACTTGTGATATATTCATATATTATTTCTCCATTAATTGACTCAGAAACATACTCATACAAACTATAATAATGCAATAATGGAAATAGTCAAATGTATACAGCAGAAAACTGTCAAAATAACCAGAATCATAACAACACTGGCCCTGCCATAAGACATATTCCTACCCCCTGGAGAATTTACCTTATTAATATCCGATTGTATACAAACTATCTCACTATTCCAGTGCCTTAAGATAGAAATAAATGTAAGCAAAATTTCAACATACCATTCGATTTGCTCTTGGAGCAGTTAATTCATTCTTTGAATTGCATGATAAAAAGTTTTTAATAAATGCTGGAACTGAAAAGACCTCCATGGTAATCATTGACAGTTAGTTTTCAAAGATATTATCCTTTTAGGAGTTCTAATATCATAATCCAATACTTTGACAAAATACTTGACATTGTGTTAAATCCAGATTACAAAGAAAACAGTTAGAATTGGGTTAAGACAGAGAAAGTGAGAAGAAATCAGTAACACTTTTTTTGATTTTTTCTCAATCACCTTTCATTGTAGAGGACAAGTTCATTTTCTCACCTAGGTAAGAAAGTAGCACAAATTTACTCAAAATGTCGAAAAAATAGATACACAACAATTTAATTGGAATACAAATTGGAGATTTAATGACCAAAACAATTCATTAAATGTTTACAAAGTGGTTCTGAAAAGGGAGCAAAAATATAACAAAAATTGGAGCCTGTGTCCCCTGGCCTATAGAATGGTACAAGTCTAAACCTAAAACAATGAGTCAGTATAGTGAAGATCTGGCCAGGGATTGAAATATTGACACAGAACAAAGACACAGGTAAATAACAACAGACTTTTCACATCTCACAAACTAAAAACTTCCACAACAACAAAAGCATTTCAAATCCTTTATTTCCGATACAAGAAAACTTCTTCTTCCCTACTGTACTTCTCGGTTGATATAAATCTCACAGACTGTTCCCAACCCCAGTCCTTGTAAATACTGTCCTACCAAACCATGTTTCTCACAAATACTGATCCCCCCCGCCCACACTCAGCATTCACAGAAACATTTACCAGAGCAACAACCTTCCTGAACTTCTGGGCACATATATTAACCACTAACACTTCCCACAACACTCCTCACAGATACAGACCTACCGACACTCAACAGAAACATTCCCTAGGGCAACTCTTCTGTTCTTCTTGGAAGGTATACAACTTCCTTTCACTTCACAACCCCATTTCTTACAAACACTGCCCCACCCCACTTATCATCTACAGAAACACCCTGTAGAGCACCCTTAAGAGCCATCCTCCTGTTTTCTTAGAAGGCATACAACTTCCTACCACTTTCCCATTCTTTCTAAACACTGCCCCACCCCACCCTCAGCCTTCACACCATTGGACCCCTTCCGAACTGCAGGCACACAACTCACTAACCCTTCTTCATCCCACACTGCCCTACCAACACAGTCTTTACAATAATAATAACAATCATGTTTTTGATTTCTTTACTTTACAAACCAGTAGTATTTCCTTACATCTATTCATTTCTTGATTTTTAAATTTCATCAAAAACTATAAGGAACTGTGTGGGGTACATCCAAAACTAGTCTCAGACTTAACCTTTAATCCAGGGATTAACATGTTCTATCTAAATACTAACTATATTTGACAGTGAGAGTATAAAAATACTCCAGTCAACAGTCAAAAGTCACCAACTCAATAAACTTCATTTTCTGTGCCCCAAAGTCTTCAATTTTTCCACAATATCAGCACTACGTTGCTCTTACAATTTACAACTGTTAAGGGATCTTAAATTCATAGCCTGTATCAAACAAGTTCTCAAGTTTTGTCCAAGCAATCAACAAGAAACTTTTTTCATGTCAACCCCTTTGAAGCAGAATTAAAAACAATAGGCATCATCTCCACCTATGCCAGTATCCAATCTCTAAACCATTCAGCAAGTGCTAGAGATAAAATTTCTATTTAAACAGAGCATAACGAGCGATATTCTATTTTTAATAAGAAATTAACCCCCATAGTTTAAATTACAAAATAATAATATAACAATATAACATCATCCTGTCTTCAACTCACTACTTTTATATCTATATTCAAGTGGTTATTTCCTGTTTTATTTTATAGCCTTTTATAACTTCTATCTGTCTACTAGAGTTATATTTACCATTCATGTTCAAATAGAGTTTCAGAATGTCTGATGAGAGTATAACATTATTTATTTCCATATATTTCGTACATTTTGATATTTGACTTGTATTTTATCAGAGAAATTGAAAGATAGAATAAATGAAGTGAATTTCAGTGGCCTGAGACAATATTCTGTATTTTTGAATCAATCCTTCCAAAATCTGATAACAATGCTTAACAAACGCGCTCCAATATTTTGACTATAAAATTTCAAACCACCATATCCATCGCTGACATGGAGGCCAAACAATATGAAGGGGATTATGAACAATGAATTTATTTATTTTAATAGTAGCTAATGTTTATTTCCGGTTTATCTATTATCTCTATCTAATCTTATTTAATCTAGATCTGTTTAAAATGGCAAATTATCAAAATTCATACACTACTCTACTTCATATAAAATTCATCCAGCCTAAATATAACTTTAAAAAACCTTGTCAATCATTGTAATATTTAATTAAGGAAACAACCCTACATGTAGTCATAAAACTGAAACACGATGCCTTGTTTATCTTAAATTATAAAAAATATTTGCAAATGAAGTACCAATTTCCAGGAATCTGACAATATAAAAATAAAGTTATAAGAATACTCACTCTGCGATTTTTAACTTGTTTGATAGTTTTGGTACCATGTTCTTGTTGTTGGAGGCGTAGTTCCACCAGACTTCGTAAGGAATCACTCGGACGTAGGTTACCCATGCTACCTCCAAACGCTTTCATGTGGGACATAAAGACACTGCTGCCACCTGGAATTACAGAAACACATGAAAATTAATTGGGAATAAGATAAATAAACAGGAGTTGATAAACCAAATCACTAAGTGGCAACAGGTGTTCCAGTTGGGTGAACAAGAACTGAAACAGAAACTTAAGTCATGTGAAATTTCCAAAAATCTGTATACACACGAGAATTGAGGTAAAAATTCAACTGAAATGAATAAGTAGCCTACTGGTGAGGTGATTCAGTAAGTGGATGAAAAGGTCATAGGAATATTAGTGCAATAGGTAAGAATCACTTCACCAATATGTGTGATGCTTGATTTAAAATTTACTTTAAAAGAAGAAGAGGGTCCGATGTCTGTGCTGACAGATCTGAAACTACCCTTCCATGTGATTTCTGACACATTAATATTATAAATAAAATAAAGAAATTTATTTCACATCTAATAAAGTCTAATAACATCAATCTTCATTCTTTGAACCAAACCTAATTCAAAACTTACTGACTTGAAAACATACATACACGAACTGTTATTGATGTTAGTATTTTAGATTAAGGTCATGACATCTCAAATTATACAACATCATGCTTTTAATGAAAAGGAAGTTTGTGCTATTGTTAGATAGTTTCATAAAAGCACTGACTAAGGTAAAGAATTAAAATTCGTGATTGAATACAAAAAAATCATCTGCTCTTTTTGTCACCAAAAATGTTCTCAATTGTAGATAAAATATATAATATGAGAACATCAATATCCAAAATTATGAAAACCTTTATAACCCAATATAACTACAGCTCACGGTATTTCTCCCCAGAAAATAGCTCCGCCACTGCAGTGCTCAACAAAAGATAGACGGTAATAACATTAGAGTCTGCTCAGTCTTAAGTTGATTACTTTAATCATTCTAAGAGATTGAAGACAGAAATATAAGAAAAAATCTATAAATATTTATACCCTTATTTCCATTTTCATCAAAAATTTCAATTTTCACAGAATTATTCTCCGTCACATTTCGATTTTTTTTATTCCGTAATTCTACATCCATTTTATAATCCTTCATTTAAATTTGAATTTTTTAAATTATATTCCTTTATTTCCCTTGTTTTTCTAATAGTTATTTAACTCTCATCTGTGAAAAATCATTGAAACACTGATATAGTTTCTTTCTAGTGAGCCAACCTAAAGGGTGTAAAGACATGTGATTTTAAGATTTTATTCACTACTGGCAGTAACTAACTAATATAAAAATAATCAATGTTAAAACTGTTAGAGAACTATTTCATATGACTCATTAAGCCTGACATATAATGGGATATCCACAAAACATTGATTGACTCAGAACCACACAATGTTTAAATAGTCTTCTGAAAGGACACAAAATATTCAATTTAACACAAATTTCATTTTACACTAATAAAACATCAGTTTCAGTATCACAGATCACAAAAATAAATACAAGAGAATGGAAGCCAAGTTTTAAAATCCTAATTTCACCACAAATATTCAACAAATAAATAAATATCTAAATGATAACACGAATAACTAAAAACTAAATCTCTGATAAGATCTTTAACAGAGGGTTGTTGTGAATATCAGTCCAACTATCTTCTACGTTTCAATTCAGGAAGTGAAATCGTTTCGTCCCAAGCTAAATATTTGTCGTCTGTTCAACTTTATCAATAGTAGTTGTCTCATGTGACCTATAAAACTTCACATTAGACCAAATTCTTAGAAAATTTGGTTATACATAATTGTATGATTGGCTTTAAAAATTGTTTATTTTATTATCAAATAGATTGAATCTAAATTGGTTATAGCAATGTATATTTTAATTCCAAATAGAACCAATGAATTTTGATATAGAGTTCACGTCAGAACAATGGTATTTTGAACGAATATAATTTCAAATGAATAAAAACATTATATTGGATAGAACAGAAGAAAAATTACCACCATATAAATCAAACCCTTAAATCTAAATTTCAAGAGAAGATTTCATCAGCAACAATCATGAAACCAGAAGTAGAAATTACACACTGAATTCAAAGATATCAATAAAATTATAGCTTGCATATTCTCCTGATATCAATATAATTATAGCTTGCATATTCTCCTGATATCAATATAATTATAGCTTGCATGTTCTCCTGATATCAATATAATTATAGCTTGCATATTCTCCTGATATCAATATAATTATAGCTTGCATATTCTCCTGATATCAATATAATTATAGCTCCAATATTCAATACGGATCCAATAAACACAAGATATTGATGGCTCCAATATTCTCCTGACATCAATAAAATCAAAGCTTGAATATTCAATAGGGATCCAATAAATACATACATGTACAGTAAATAAATTATACTACCCTCAATGACTATAGTTTTTTTACTATCAGAACTTTACATTGACTAGTGCACTGCAATATACTATCAATCATTCAAATCAAAACAATAGAAATACTTCACAATATCTATAAGGTCCGAAACTAAAGTGCCCCTCAATTTTTTCATGTAATAAATATTAAGCATGATAAAAACCAGCATAACACTTAGGTTATTCTTATATTTTAATAATAGAACTACAGGCATATACACAGTTAAATGTAGAAAATGTCCAGATATTAACGACACCAACTTGAATTATCCCAATAGTATCTCTTTAAGAAAATCTCGATATCAAAAAAAACTGAATATTCATGTGAACAAATAAATTTGAAATGACAAAACTACAGCAGTATTTTATAATCACAGACATAAATCAGGAAATATCACTCAGATTATCTTGGACTATTAGATAATAAACCTTCAGCCAGCCCCATGTGAACAATATCTTTCTTATAACACTAAGTAATGATCCCTGCTGAACTACCAGATAGAATATTCAACACGTCCTTTAAGACACAATAGAACTAATGCAAAATTGACTTGTAAGACCTAGCTATTAAATTTTGAATAAGAAAAGAAAAACATATTAAACTATTCACAATAACAAATATTAGAATTTGAAAAACAACAAAATATTACATTTCATTCCATCAAATTCTATCTATGTTAAAAATATTTTGTTCCCTTCAAATTCCCTTCATATTGAACAAATTGTAAGAAAACCTAAATCTGAAGATTACATTACATTACATCACAGATTGTAAAAATCCTGACTTTTTACAAATCTACGTCAAATTAACGACTACCTGCTTCCAATTTTTTAACATTCCAAAAAATTACGTCAATGTCTGTTAGAAATATCTCGCCTCTATAACTGTAACATCATCTCATTCCGTTCAAATTACCTCCAATTTGAATAATATTCACTACGCTCATTGACAACGCGGCTATTTACATACATAATTCAGGAAGGTTTATGGGTAGTTTATTATCTGTAAATGCAGTGTGACATTTATTATTTATTATACTATAATAATGTAGTAGTTATTATATTATAATATACACCAGGATACTTGTACATTCACCTAATCTCTTGATCACGAATATTTTTATAATAAAAAATTCAACATTTTTAAATTTTGAACCAGATTGCATTCTTTACGTCAAACGTTAAATATTTCCTAATTGGAAAAACCAGCCCTGTTCTGCTAATGGCTGATTCTTGAATTTTAATGTTTGATTTTATATATCATGAATGGGCTTATATTGGAACCTGCAGGAACACCTCATACACCCCCCCTTTTTTTTCCAAAAGTTCAACTTTCCAATGAACCATGTAAAATTACTGTGTTGTCTGTCATGTTTTTTTTTATCAAAGGGACAGATGCCCCATTTTTTTGACCAATCATACTTTAGTCTCAAAAGCAGATAGAGTAATTTGAGCCTTCAAATCTATGTATGTCCAGAATTATCAGCATTTGAATATTAAAGTGCTGACTCATATATAGAAATAGTGAATAAAATTCCTAATTTGAAGTAATTTTAAAGTAATTATGCGATTGCTAATACTTCTGAAGACTATTTACATATATTCAAGACAAAAATCAACCCCAAAAATGGTGCATCTGTCCCTTTAAGGACTAGGATCATTCAAGGAATAACATGAGTTAAGATGAAAACTATCTCAAGTACTATAATAGGCTACATTGATAATGAAATATCTCATGTTTAAAATTGAATCATCATCACCACCTGGTTATATAAAACTAACCTATATCCTACATGACAAAAGGAAATATCACACTATTTAAGTGGGAGGGAATATTTCAATGTTTTAAATAATCAGCTTATGATTTCAGACAGGATTTAAAGGTATACTAGTGTTTAGTGAATATAAATCATGGTAGTTGAAATATAAGCAAGGAATCATTTATTTTTTTATTGAACAGTTTATAGACATACTTATTCCTTTTCCTTACTATTTCTTTACTATTTCTTTACTATTTCCTTACTATTTCCTTACTATTTCTTTACTATTTCTTTACTATTTCTTTACTATTTCCTTACTATTTCTTTACTATTTCCTTACTATTTCCTTACTATTTCTTTACTATTTCTTTACTATTTCTTTTATTGAAAGTCACGTCAAAAATGAAATAAAAGTTAATTCTCAAACAAATTTCATTCCAATGCATCAAGGAGAGAGGAGACTGCCATCTGCATAAAGTTATCTATAGGTTAATCTGATCATAGATTGACTAGACACACAATTTTCATTTTTAAAAGTGTTATGGATAGGTGATACTGAGGTTTAGCAAATATTAATATTAGTTGCAACACATAGTCTGTACAAATAGAATAATAATGTAAACTTGGGTTTTTCCTGTGGAGACTAACATCAAATTAAGAAACTTAGTTAAAATGATACAAGTAAAATGAATTATCGTGGTCTGGTTTCATCTTTAAACTGTGTAGGTTTAATCCGTGAGATGCTCAATCATGTCCAGTAGTAGTCATAACATTACTCATACAGGATGGCCCAACATTGTTTTAGATTAAAAAATGAAATATTTAACTAATTAGTAATTAGTCATCAGTTAAAATATGCAAAAATTAATCAATCAAAAAATTAAAACGTGCATTCACAGCATGCTTTCAGTAGAAGTCTCTGATGTTAAAAAGTACAACCTTAAAAAAAACAAACTCAAATAGAAGTTTAAGCAATTGAAAAGTATTTCAAACATTCCCCTAAATTCGGATTAAAGCCATAACCAAAAACATATGTTAAGGCATTTCAACCTCACAATCCAAACAGTAGATATCATTCAAGATATCATCAATATAAACATACATGTATATACACTGTCTTGAGTTTCATCAAAATATACAAGAGGCTAGCACATGTTAACACATATTCATGATGCAAAAATATTCAAATATGCAAGGCTAGTTTTGATTTAAGATGCAGGGTTAAGGTCATGCAAAGATTATGACCCTTACCCTCCATAAAAACATCCTCATCTGCGATGTCATCATCACTAAGTGACCTTGAGAATATTATAAGGTCATCTGCAACAAAAGAATGTGCATCAAAGACTAAGTTACTAAAAGTGAGCATAAAACGCCATGATGGGAAGTGACAACTTTTTATAACAGAAATTCAAAAAAGGGTGTAATTATGACATCTATGATTATGTTAATGGACTTGTGAAATATAGAAACCAGTGCTACTTATACAAGTGATAAATTGAAAGTTAAAATTTGTGAAAAATAGAGAAAATATTGAACAACTTGTGACAAATATAAAAAATGTGGCAAAATTCAATAATCTAAACTTTGCTAGAAAATAATATTAAACAACTTGTGAGGAATATACAATTCAAAGTTCTATATCTGGCTACAAGTTTCATCTTAAAAATCAACATACCTATATCTGATTTAGGACGTGGTTTACGACGGATTGGTTTACCATCTTTGGTATAATATGTCTCGTCTTCTTCACAGACTTGCTCTAGTAGATCAGCGAAGCGTACAGAATAAGTTGTATCAGATTTAGGACGTTCTCTCGCTGGGGAAGGAGATTTCCGTAATCTTACAGCAGACGCTATAGTTCCTACTTCATTTAAAACCTGAAATAGAAAACATGAAACAATTCCAATAGTATAAATAAACAAGGAAAAGGTGATTTATCTATTAAATGGAAAAACCATAAATTCCCAAAAAATTAATTTTGGAAAGTGAATAAGGAAAATCAAAAGCAAAAACCTGGAACAAAAATTTAATAAAGACGGACAGTGAAGGTTGAAACAAATCAGAAAAGACAAATTCAGTGCACTGAAGGTTACCTACAAATTTTTTACCATCTAACAAATCAAATATATTAATTTTCAATGTATTTGATAGAAATGTTTAACAATTTAAATTTCAATATTATTAAATAAATCCTTTAAAACTATTTTACAGTTAAAACCAATATGTGTTTATATAAAAACCTCAATACAAACAAAATTGTATAAGACTGGGGAGTTTCTTACATTCATTCAGGTCTCTTCCACATCTTTATCACACATCTATTCCTTACATCACAGAAATTTATTATTTAAATTGTTCACAAAATTCAACAAAATTCAACAAAAATATTCCAAATTGATTATTAACAAGTTTTTTTGAACACACTATTTTCACATTTATAGATATATTCACATATTTGAACATTCTAAACAATCTAACAGTAAACCTCTAGCTGCATACAATCCATTGAAGACTATCAACACCACCACATAAACAAATAAAACAACATCTCTAACAGTAAACCTCTAGCTACATACAATCCATTGAAGACTATCTACACCAGCACATATTCCTAGTAATGAATTGCTATAATAATAATAACTCTAGAAACAACCTTTAAAAATCTCATTTCAAAACAGATCCATGATACAGTTTTCATGGTCTTTCTAAATTTTTAATTGTGTTTTTTGGTGAGGTTCTGTAAGACTTGTTATTAAACTTATTCACCTAGTATACAGACAACTGAATGCATCAACCAAATAATAAAATACAGAACAATTCACTTCCTTCCTTATACTAATGTTTCATATCATTATGCTTTGATCTAAATTGGATATGGGTGGGCTTTTTTCTGAATCATCAACAAAATATAAACATTTCCTTCTTGATTCTCCAAGAAACTGATCCAACTACCATATGAAAATTTGTAGTTCTTGACAATTACAGAGATCAGATATCATCAAATTTAATCCAACTACAGCAGTTCTAATACATTAATATCCATATTCTTACAATTCTAAAAAGAACTTTTGGATTCATCCTTGATTGCAAATTTGAGAATCTTGATTTATTTTAATTGCAAAGATCAGAAATCATCATATACTACTCAAAGGCTACAGTTCAAATGCATTAATATCTATTCTGTTATAACTCAAATCAAAATTGTTCAATCTTTCTTGCATTCCGAAGCTCTGTCTAAATTTGAGAAATGTTTCCCATCTTGTAAATCGTAAAGATCAGTAAAACCAGCTCAATGAAACAACTAACTGTTCTAACCATCATGAATCCATAATCAAAGCTGCAATAATTATAATTCATTCCAATGTAAGAAACTGTTCACTTTTCCTTGACTGCAAAAATCTAAATCCATCTAAAATCTCAATTTAAATTCATATTTCTTTAATATTTTACCTTTCCTTGACACTGACAGCAAGACTGAGTCAACTCCAACTTGATAAAACTTTCCTTTGACTATCAAATGTAAGAAATGTTTCCCTTCTTCTGAATTCCAGAGATAAGAATCTAGTGTGTGATAATGCCAAGTTAAAGGTTATCAACAGGATGTTGATCGTCATTAATTCTGATAGTTCCAATATTTCTGTATTTTACACACAATTGGCCTGATTTCTCCTTGATTCCAATCCGTCTTCATTAGCCCACATGGTGCAGAAAAGTAAGACGTAAAACTCCATTCATTTCATTTTATTTTCCTTGATTCCAATCCAATTTACAATGTTTCCTGTTCAAATGGCTTTGCCAACTCTCCTTAAAAATCAAAGTCTGTCAGTTTTTCTTGTTCTTCTTGTTATTCCCTCCAATATTTCAGACCCTGATCCTGTTTGAATATTTGCATACATTGTTTATACTTTCTTATGTCTTACCATTGAAGTAACTATATTTAAGATCATAAAAATACTGATCTGCATTCTCAGTTGTTGCAAATGTCACATATCTTGTTGATGACTTGACCTGTTTTGAGAGTTTGCTTGCTCTGTATGAGCTCATACTTGTCCATATCAAGTAACTGTATTCCATACAAGATCAAATAGATTTAAAACCAATACCTACCAGATCATACATCTCACAAATATCCACAACAAATAAACTTCTTCCATATGTTTTTTTTTTCAAAATACAAGTATCAATAAACAAATTATTTCAAGGTGGATACATTCCAATAATTCCCGTACAATCTATTTTCATTATATCTTTTATTGATTAATATTACTTTATAACAAGAGAAAACAACCTATTATAACTTATAACTTTAATTCAGAACACATAGTATCCACACTTGTTCAACAATAGAGACAAACCTGGAAGGCAGCAGTGTCAGGGAATATAAATACCATGTAAAATTCAACATTCAGATTTGTTATCAATTGTATTACTATTTGTAACTTTGTAAACTTACCACTCAGTTGCAAATTTTAACATAAGCATTAATTGGTATAGCTCCTACTGACTAAGAATCCTACTGACAAATCTCAAAATCTAAATCCCATTGGAAATATATCAATCTAACCATCTCTTAAACATGTAAAAGAAGTAAAACTCCATTTCAACCTGTATCCAAACTAGTTATAAATGAAAGCAGGTCAGAGCTCAGGTGTCAAAAGTAATAACTATAAATTTCAGTAAATCTTGTCATGATATAAATGAAACCAATTTAAAAGTATACAGGTAGTGAACAAGCTATTTATCAGCTTACATATCTCACCAAAATCTTACACGTTCTACAGGTTAATCTTACACGTTCTACAGGTTAATCTTACACGTTCTACAGGTTAATCTTACACTTTCTACAGGTTAATCTTACACGTTCTACAGGTTAATCTTACACGTTCTACAGGTTAATCTTACACTTTCTACAGGTTAATCTTACATGTTCTACAGGTTAATCTTACACGTTCTACAGGTTAATCTTACACGTTCTACAGGTTAATCTTACACGTTCTACAGGTTAATCTTACACGTTCTACAGGTTAATCTTACACGTTCTACAGGTTAGCGGGCAAGCATGTAGCTCACTGAGTTGGACATATCTTCAGTATAACTCTTGTTAAAACATGTTTTAATCCTTACAAATTGTAATATTAATGAAACAGATATATTTCTCACCAAACTTATACATTGTAACTCCCCCAAAAATATATGAAACTGTCCAAATTTAGCGAAAAATAAATTTCATACATTCGAATTAAACAAGAAAACTGTCAAAAATTCAGTAAAAATGACTTCCTACCAGAGTGGTTGAATCAACAGCTGTACAAGATGTCCAGAGTTTGATAAGTTTAAAAGTTGAAGCCCTACCTCCAGCTAGATTGTAGTCTGTCATTTAAACTAGCCCTGTCATATAACAAACTGTCACTTTAATTAACGATATCTCTCATTAATCACCCTAACTAGATTAAAACTTTAAAATATTTTATTATGTGTTTTATATAAGACAATTGATATTTGACAGTAATCTGGATAAATCCGTCATCATCCTTCAAAATATTATTGATTTTTGTTGACATTTTTACCAACTTATTGAACTGATAAAATAATATATCTTGATAAAAATATCAACTGGAAGATATGGTAGGAAATAAAAGTAGCGGAATTCCTCTCCAAGACGCTTAGAAACCATTCATGCGAAATCACCTGCCTCGTATCAATTATAACAGGAAATTTAATGTTTTAAACAATACCTTGGTGGCCAGGTTTAATTTATAGAAACTATATAAAGGGTTTAGATATAGTTTCACGCATAATTAACATAATATAACAAGTAAATAAACAAGTCTAGACCTTTAATCCAATACATTTATATTTGAACAACAAATTTGTACCTTAAATAGATCATAAAACCCTAATAATATATAATATTCAAAGTTCTTTCATGAATATTGTTGTCATTTGAAATTAATAATAACTACCTTAAGTCATACATAACAATTTCAATACAGTTATATTAAGAACACTTTTTATGACCTAAATGAAATTTTATAGCCTGGTTAATCAAGCTAATCAATCATATATAAATATATTATTAATTTCAATTAACATAACTAGAGAAATTAGACTAACCAGAAGAATATTTCTTTTTCTTTCGGTCAATAGAGATCAATTTTACACAACAATGACAAGTTAGGTATTTTATATACAGGATTTAGATTCTGTTTTTCTTTAACTGTGTCTATTTATCCGTTCTAGCCTTCTGAATTTCATTCATTTATTTAGCATTAAGATACCAGATTAGGCAACATTTATTGAAATTGTTCTTTCATTATTTTGGTTGTTCCTTACTTTATTCTTTCATTTTCCATTGCCTTGAACTATTTATTTCAAATGCCCAAAATCATTCATTCATTCCTTCCAAATGCCCAAAATCATTCATTCATTCATTCCAAATGTCCAAATTCATACCCCTCCTATTCATTTCCATACCTAATTCATTCATTCATTGCCCTAGACCCCTTCAATGAATTTCCCCTCAATCAATCATTAGTTCAGTCAGTCATTCAACTTACCTTCTGTAAGGAGTCTGAACTAGACTGTAAATGGAGATCATGTTGTATTCCACTATCACTACTATTACTGCCAGTCAGTTCACCACGTACTAACTTCTCGATGTCTACTGGAGACAGAGAATCACAGGGGAGATAACCAGTTATAGTCCTATCACCGTCAGTTAGAGTTACATCCCCTTCAAATGCCATTACAGAAGTGTTGGGTGATATGGAAGGTGGTGAAAGAGTTCCTTCAGAATTCACCATTTCATTATGATAGTCCACTTCACTGTATTCTCCCGAACTACGATCGTAGGACACCCCCATGGTATGTCTTAATGAGCAAAATGATCCCTTCCTACGCGGGGAAATTTCTGGTTTAGCTGATGATGGTCTAGGGGGTGGTTGATTGGATGATTGATGACCAACACTGTGATCTGATTGGTTAGTCTGTGATGTAGGGTGGTGTGATATATTATTATGGGATAGAGTGTAAGCATCATATGGCACGCTATTGTGTCTGATAATCTCGATATGGTTGTGTCTCGTCTCAGATGCATTCTGTCCTGGCTTTTTATAAATGTGGGGAGAATTTGGTAAACTGATTGCTCCTATGTCCTCATTGGTCAAAAATCCTACGATTGGAGGACTGTTAGGATCATCTGAGTCACTGTCTTTTCGCGAATTTGAGGCGTTCTTCCGCTTAAAAAAACTACGGAAGGACATCCTTCGCGTGAGTGAGGCACTGCTCCCCGGAGTGAAAATGTCATCCTTAGTTTTAGATTTTTCAGAGAATGATTTCCTTTTGGACAACATTCTCTTAAAAAAATTTGGACTTTTGGATCGTTTTCCTGTTTCATCTACAGACAATTGGCTGGAATATCGTGAGTCGTATTTAGAGGACGTTATTGAAATATCGTCACCATGGCAGGATTCACTTTGATCATTTTCTTCTGAACATAGAGAACTGTCTGAATGGGAGGAGTGACGCCATAATTTTATATCGTCCACTGATAATGGTCGCTGAGTTGGAGGACCGTCTTTAATTCGTCTCCTTGGTAACGTAGAAGATATTAGTCCAGATTTCGTATCACTATCTTCGGGTACATGGTTAAAATTCCTATCATAATTTTTATCCCAAAATGCATTTTCAGAAGTGGAAAGATGTTTGTTGAGCAATGATAAAAGTTCGTCTCTCATTGAATTGATGTCTACTGAGGACTGTACAGGACTTGCCTCGATTTCACTGCGGTCGTCAAGGAGATGTGCGTTATCGCTATGAGAAACATTATATTCTGAGGAGTATGAATCGGGATCTCCAGTCACAAAATGACCATCAATGTAGGTTATTTTCACATTATCACTGTACGAAAGTTGACACGTTGGAAGACTCAAACTGCGTCTGACTGATTTCCTATTTTTCTGTCGTTTGTTGGATGTCAAATCAGAGTTATCTCCCTTTCCCTTCTTCTCTAAACTAATCTGTGTGCTGCTCTCTTCTAATTCAGCTATCTCACTCAACAACTGAAAGATACAAAATGGAAATTTATTAACACATTTATTTAATGTTCAAATAATTATATTTATCAACTATATTAAAATATTTCCTAAAAAATCTGGATTTTTTTTTCTTGAAAGGAATGCAAAGTTGACAAACTCAGTTGCAGAGTGTCATAAGGTGTTCTGGAAGGGAACGCATGATTTACCCACCACAATGGGCCTAATTGTTATAGTGCTCTCAAATTTGTTAGCATCTTGGGTAGTTGGTATGTTCGCATCGTCAGTTTAAATTTCATCATATGTATTGTTGTGTGGTTTAAAATTAAAATTATCTGACTATCTGTCAAATATAACATGTTTATCATCTTGGATAAAATGGTGTTCAAGTGCTTAGTTTAAATTTTAAGGTTTTGTTTTCGTGCAGTTGAAGTGTTTTTGGCAGGCATGAGAATAAAAATTATCATTTTAAAATATATAGATAAATACTGGAGTTGAAACTGTATGAGTGCTAGATATAGAAGTTGATAGTGAGATATGGTTAAGAGAAATGTTTATAATTAAAATGTAATGTTAAAACTGTAAGATGTAACAGGATATAGTTTCTATTTTAATGACAATTCAAGATGTAACATCAACTATTTTCTGAACAATATTTACTTTCAACTTTTGTTATTTTTCAAAATTGAAATAAGCACATTTTTCTAGCAATACATCAAAATATTCACACATCACATTGTGTTTGAATTTTGAAAAGTTTTTCATACTTTGACACAGTAGTATTTATCACTAATGTCTCATAAAATCCAAAAGTGTTATATTAATGATTTACAAGTCTAACATACATAAATATTCAACTAAATTCCTGAGTTTTCAATAGGAAATCTTCAAATCCCACAGGCATGACCAAAATAAACACTAGGCCAGAATACAACAATATTACTATTGAGTTATTAACAATAATTTTGATAGGAATAAAGGAGTAATTGTAAACCTGACAATCCTGTATAATTCTGATCTACTGTTCTCCAATGATAACTACACATGTCAACAGAGATAATATGCTAGAAGCAGTCAATATCATTATTCCTGTAACTCTGGAAAAAAAATCAGAGTAACTGAAGTAACCAGACACAATATACAAAATATTCCAATTCTCAACACAATAGCATGAACAATCTCAATATGCACCTTTTGTCTTGTATTTGCATGAGACTCTCACTGTTTAAATACCAAATCGAACTCACAAACAGACAACCAGTGAACCAGTAGACCACTTTCCAATAACAATTTTCACCAATATGCAAATCAGTTTTACTTCAAACAAAAGTTTTATGATCCATGTGTATCAAAACTCATAATGACTAGAGCTCTACAGACATTACTACCTTCCTTAATCATCCGTCACAATATGCAAATCAATTTCAATTCAAAGGAGAATTGCATCATGCATCTATTGTTTTGTACTGTCTATCACAGACCATACTCTGATACCAGTGCAACAGCAGACCACTCTCGATATTCTTTTTACAATATGCAAATTAATTTTAAATCACACGATACATAACTGCATATCTATCAAAGTTCCTTATTTGACACTAGTTCTTTAACAGAAGACCACCCTCCTCAATATAACTCACTTATTATACTGCAATTCTAAACACAAAGAAAGAACTGTTTTCCCACGGAATCTATTCTACAGTTCAGGTAATAATCAATATAGTAATACACCTGAATAAAACTAGAAAGTGAATTGAGAGAATTAGAATTCTGTCACCATTGATTAGTGTAGTAATTACTATTCGAAATGTTTACATTTACATAATTCACAATACAAGGGAATTATGCTTGGCATCAGCTCTAATAATAGTAATGACAGTTTAATGCCACACTGACACTTGCATTAGTTTTGCCCCCATTGGTGCTCGTCACTGGAGAGCTGTGTCTGTGGCTCGTTAGTGCTTTTTACGTGCAATGCACAACCCAAAAGCTGGCCGTATTGACACGCAATGGACTGAACCAGTGCTTGTCAGCGGAGTACTGATTTGGTGGCTTGTTAGCGCTTTTTAAACACATAAGTTAAGCACTGTCTATGCAATGCATGACCCAATAAATGGCCGTATTGATACGGAATGAGACTAAAACAGTGCTTTTATGTTCTCATCACCATCTAACACTACACTTATGGTTTATGTATTATTTTTGTATTGTTCACTCTAAGCTAACATCTGTACATAATGCAACTCCCCACTTTCACTAGGGAGCTGCGGTGACTCAGTGTCTGTGAGCTACACGCTTGCTCGCTAACCTGAAGGTCCGGGGTTCAATCCCGGCATAGGTCAAGATAATACCTTCAGATTTTTTAACCTGCTGTCATGGAAAAAGCATCTAGTCCTTCAGATGGGACAATAAACCAAGGCCCTGTGTGCTACAGACTGTGCATTTTCAAGATCCCTCCATTTAATTTCACTAGAAAATAACATTGTTTCTTACCCATACACTGTTTATATAACGCATCTTGATAAAATGATGTATATTACAGAAAGAGCTCAGGATCCTTTAAAATTTGTAATTATCCCTTAATACTTGAAAAAACAGAAATTGTCAGCAAGGTTTACTACATATGTAATATATCTCCCAGTTCACAATACAGATCACATTATAATGTTCATGTTTAATAATGATTTGACCTACAATATCCACTGAAAATCCAGGGGTTTATCACATGTTAAAATAATTATTTTCATCATTAATCTAGCAGGTTTATTTTAAACTGTTTTATAAGGCTTATTATTTTCTAAAATGTCAAATCAATTATAGAGGTCTACCAAGTTCACCAATTAAAGAATTAATTTTTAGACATTAATGTGTAATTATTTTAGGAGAATTTAATTGTGCTTTAACAAAGTAATAATTAAACACAATGGGGGATTAAATTAAAGACTAATATTAATACAGCACTGTGGAAGCAGGTTAATATGTCTATTATAGTAATAATAAGTAGTTAAAATACTAAATAAATCATTGTTTTTATGACAGATTTAGGGTTTTAATTTCATTCAAGACACCATGTCAGTCTGATAATCCTTACAAATACAACAGAAGCTAGAAATATGTCTATTATTAGTTGTTTTATCATGTACTTATTTTGATTGTTTCAAATGAGAGATCAACAGTTTTAATGTAATTGAAGACACCATGCTAGTCTTATAATCCTTACCAATATGGAACCAGCAACAAGTTGGCCTACATGTTATTGTTTGTTTTTATATATTACATTGCTAGGTTTAGGGTTTTATCTCAGACACCATGCTAGTCTCATAATCTACCAGCAACAAGCTGGTCTACATGTTATTATTGGTTGTTATATATTACAATTAAATACTTATTATCATTGTTTAAAATAACAGATTAATATTTTATCTTCATGAGACACCATGCTAGTCTAATACTAATCTTGAAAGCAATATTTTCAACTAAAGGCTTAAGAATTAGACACCCTGCCTTGTACCTTGATTAGACCTCAGTAACAAAACTAAAATAAATGTGTCAAAGCACCTCTTCAGATGTATATTATAGGAAGAAGACAATTTAACATAGATAAAGGGTATGCCCTTGTCAGGAATGTCATGGTAGATATACATAACCCAATGCAAAAATGCAATAGACGAATACAACCTTCAGGAGCCTTTGATAAAGTCTAACATATAACCCAATAAGATCTGAAACTCCAATTACATCAATATACTTTTAAGAAGCCTATGATATAGTGTAACATTGGAAAAGAACATGGCCTTGCTAGGTATTTGAAGATAAAGAACAGATAAGCAATCTAAATCCAATTGGATTTAAAACTCTAGTACGTTTTATACTATGATACAGTCTAACATTGATAAAGGACATGCCCTAGCCAGGTATTTGAAGGTAAAGATAGATATAAACTATATAACCCCTGACATTATACCTGATACCAGTCTATCATATACCTATTACACAATCATTGCCAAAATATCTCACTACTGTTCTCTCTGGGTTCACCAGACGTTTGGCAACTAAGTCAAACAAACTTATCAGCAAATAATATCAGCCACTGTATGTAAATTCTATTGTTTAATATATCATCAAAAAACACTGCCTCATTTGATTGATATAACTTTTGCACATTAATCACACAATAAATGTACCTGTAAGTAATATCAGTTCTTGGATATTGCTGTTCTTTGCAGGGGTTTTGACAAAATATTACAAATCCACTGAAAATACCTCCCTCATTTGAAGGAAATGACCATTAACTTGGCAGAGATATTTTAGACCCTTACTGACTCATTCATAAAAATTATATCCAAAACCAACAAATTTGCTGATTGTAAGATCAGTGCTATACAAGGTAACAAAGAGTCAACTTTCAACCACAGTTTCTTAAAAGAATAATTTCTAACCATTTCTTACTCCAAGATAATGTCTGATTCTTTCCCCTGAATTAATCACTCCTTACCTCTAGTAAAGTATTTATCCATCCCAGTATCACACAATAACCTTATTCAAATACTTATTACAAGGGGGATATTGTATACAAAACTCAGATGTTAAATCTTTTATATTAACATTTAACTTCCTGTAACTATTCCTGTAACCAGGTCTTCCTGAATATTTCTCTGTGAATTGATTTGCAACACTTTTATCCATAAGTAGTGTCACAATGTTGTAATATCATTACCTACAGATATACCCAATAATTTTAATATTTATTAAACACAGGTTAAATCTGTATTAGAACATTTTCATTGCTCTTTTATTCCATTATTCATTCACATACTCTCAACAGACATTATTATCTTCATAAATTACTTCTGAGATATATAGATTTCTCATTGATAAAGTTGATATATTTCTATTGTGGACTCACATCTGTATCCTGATTGAATCTGTATTCCAACTTTCAAGAACTAAAACAAATATTTTCAATCTATTTTGAAATACCACAATTCTTATCTTGTTGAATACAAGTGAAGTCCACAATGATACAATTGTTCTATTCTATTCCAATATCTGAACCTGTTTTTTAACTGAGTCAAATATGCTCAATCTATATTTTATTACCTTACCAAATACTCTTTAATTCCATTATCAAGCCAACTGGAATTCTTTTCTTCTTCAGATATAAAAGAATTCCACATTGATACGAATTACCTATTCTATTGTAGATTCACCTCTGAATATCAACTCTAACTGTTAAACTAAAACCAAGACAAAATTCTAATTTATATTGAACTCTATTACCTTACATTAATATATACTATCCTTTAAGATTTCATTATTAAGCCAACTGGAATTCTCTTCTTCTTAAAATATAAATACATTCCACAATGATACAATTTACAAAGCAATCTGTATTCCATCATTCAAAAAATCACACCAATATTAAATATATTCCTATATTACCTAACAAATATATACTCTATAATTTCATTATCAAGCCAACACTGATACAGTTTGAATTCTCTTCTTAACATATAAATACATTCCACATTGATACGATTAATCCATTCTCTTCTTGAATCACATTTGAATCTCAAGGCAATCTGGACTAGTACTATTCAATGTAGAGAATAACTGCGATGCTGTATACACTACATCACCATATGGCCTGGGTGTGACATCACACGGCTGTGAACTTCCCCTATCATCACTGCAGGAAATTTGAGAATTAGCAGAATGATTTGAAATTACAAGTATTGATGTCATAGTATGACCTAGTTCCAACTGTTCATTTTAACTGTGAAATTCTCAAATGTCATGCCGACCTCTACACTCAGTACTTGACCTTCAATTGCTGTGGCTTGTCAACATTAAAATTTATAATAGTAGTGTAGTCTACTTTCGCAAAGTTCAACCATTTATCCTATCTTATATACAAATTATAATTTAAGTATATAGTCTTCAATTGCTGTTTTAATATTAGTATCAATGTTTTAACATACATACAGCAATGAAATAATGTTTTTATCACATATTGTATATTTAACAATTTCAATTAAAGTTTACATTCTTTAGATGCACTTTATAGTCACAGTTTCGAGAGAAATTTGATGTTATTTTGTTTTAAAGACAAAAACATATGATTTATTTCCTTTCATATAAAGTCAAGTTTCTTTACATCCTCCAACTTGGCTTACTACTATTTTAACTAGGCTATCCCATGGTTTTGTGGAAGAGTGTTTTGGTCTTAGTAAGTATAATATAGTGCAGAAAAGTAGGACATAAACCTCCATTCTGTTAGTTTCCAAAACACCATTAGGTTTTATTCAACCATCTGTTTAAAATTTAAAATACAAGATAAAATCTTGACCTATTTTAAATATTTTGAAATATATTGTAAGTGGTTTGAAGAACCCGGTAGGAAACTAATAGTTAAAGATATCAGGGGTCATAGGTCAAGGTCTAACAAGCGATTGGTGGGTTTAATTCATTTGTAGTCTGTGATTGGTCAAGACAGTTAAACATTCATCAAGAAATCAAGGAGGACCTTGTTGTTTTGAGAAAAATAAATCCTGAAATCAAACGTTTTTAGACTGAGACAAGATGCTAACATTTCCGTTGTATAAGAGATAGTGAAAAGATCACAAGAGAAAACTCACAGAAAATTTAATTCAAATCTCAAGTGCCATCAATGTTTGTTTGATCATAGATACATAGATATTATTTACAGACTTGATGTTGGATTTGAATCGGATTCCAAATTTGCAGCAAATGTATCACATCATATGCTATGTATTGTATTCTTGAGTAAATTGAGTAGAGTTCCATTCTTGGATGTTCTTTCACTACCTCATAGAGTCAAAGAAGAACATGGTTTTTAAGAGTGTCTTATCCACCCTTACTTCCTTCTTCAGGGTGAAATTGAACCCCAACACTCTGCTGTTTTTCTGTTTGTTAATTAACTCATCAAATGTTTGATCCAGTGGTAACTGACAGTTAATCAAACCCTAGAGACAAGAGTTTTCATTGTCAGTCATCACCTTCCTTCAACTACTAGTTCTTCATCTGACAACACTCAGCAGGTTCTGACAGCTAATTAAGAGTTGTGTCCCCTGGGCTGGCAGGAAATTAGGGGTAAAGATAATGATGCTATGCAGGGTTATTTTGATACAGTATCACTGCTGGGAGTGTAATAATTATTATTGACCAATCTAGATTAGTTACTGTTCATTTCCATTTTATAATCCTGCTGTTTCCATATTAAATGGAGGTCTTTGAGCTATAAGATGTGTGTACTGCGTAGAGTAAATAAATAGATCATGATCACTCTCTTAACCAAATCTTCACTACTCACTGTCTGACCAGGAGCAGAAAAGTATGACTTGAGCCTCCATTTTCTAAAATGTTTGTCAGTAAGGTCATTGTGAAAAATATTTACCTTGAGAAAGAGAATCCAAAAAGAATGGATGAAAAATTCAACAACTCCTGGATTAAAATATATTTCCACGCGAAAACTTGATCCGGACAAAACCATTGTCTTCTTTCGAGTTGAGTGACCTCAAGAAAGCCTTCACAATGCTTGTATCACTTATTTAGCACATCATTCTGCTATAATGATGCATCATGGCTCGATTACAATTTATTTCTGAGTTTTCAGTTTATATCACTAACACTAGGCATATAAAGACACAATCTCTATCAGGACCTACAGTCAAACTGATCAACATTAAGTCAAAGCTTTAATCCCTACTTGTCCTCAGTAGCTCTAGATTGAGACTTAGCCAATAATCTACATGATAAAGGGCCAACAGTTCTTATGATTGAGTCTAGGCTTAAAATAATGACAGTTAAATCTCAGCATCTTCATTATTCACAATTAGTTTATTATATCAGTATTATATCAGTATTATATAAGAGTGTATAAAATTTGAATAATCTGAATCACCTGGGCCTGAAGGTAACGTGATGGCCGCCAGGATATATTGACACTATATATATCAAAATAGTTATTAACAGTCTTTCATGTTTTTAAATCAATATTTTTAAATAACCCTGAAGCTAAAACTAAAGATTTAAATTGCAATGACTAATACAGTATGCAAGATTTAGGATGTAAAAAAAATTGAAAATCTTTGATATGCAATTGTCAAAACTGGGTTTATTAAGTTCGCCTGTATTCAGTTATTCACATGATAATGTAAAAACAGTCTACAAAAGATCAGATGGCTGATCCACATAAACATTGACTTGTTTCCAAAACCTTATTCGTATTATGTAGAATACTATATGTATAATCAATAAATAAAAAATTGTTTAAACCAAAGAGACTAACTTTTTGACTGTTATTAACACAGGGATTCCAGACTTCCTCTTTTTAGAGGAATTCCTCTATTTTTCTGGCCGTTGGCATTTTTTATTTTCATATAAAACCTTTTAAAATTAGTTTTAGGAATTAAATGATTCTGGATGGGAAATGACTTCCAAAGTTAAATCTCCCCCTATACCTCACATGAGAGTCTGTGGCTCTCTTTACCTTCAGCTGATATATTCCATTTCCTCTATTTTATTTTCATTCCTCACTGGAATCTCTGTTAACAGCACTCAACAAATTGACCAAGAAAATAATCTTTTCAAATTTCATAATATACAATTGTAACTAAATAACATTTCTGGAGATTTTTGAGAATTTTAAAGTCACTATGTCATAATATATTACTAGAGTACTAGGATGTGATATAATGTAGAATTAGCATATTAAGATTGTAAGATGTTTTCCAAAATATTGAAAAAGAGTCTTTGTTTTAACTTTTAAAATTTGAGTCATGCTTGGCTTGACTTTCTTAAGGTTCATGGAATGCTTACCTTTCTTGCCTTACAACTAGGTTTCCTCATGTTTTTTAAATCAAATCCAAAATTAAAAATCACTGATTTCACTCATAAACCAATTTCTTTGAGTTTAAGCTATACTGAATTAACAGCATGTTATATGTCACAGTAATTAGAAATTGTTGTTTGAGTATGGAATGTATTCCATGCCGTAGCAGATATCAACTGTTTCCAGTATGAGCTATATTCTGTTTGAAGCATGTTATATTCACCAGCAATGGTTGTATTCCAATTGTAGCAGAAATCAATTGTTCCTGGTAGTCCAAGAGTATTCTAAGAGAATATTTAATCAAGAGTTTTAATCTAATCAGCACCAGGAGGTTTGATTCCAGTATGATTAATTCTGTGATCTGAGAGCTGTAGACAATAAACTAATAAACCTCTACACTTTACTGGTACATTGTTTCTGGTTTCTCTCACATGTCTTCCTCTACATAATCCTATTTTATATTTACTGGGATTTAGTCAGAATATATTTATAAAGATGGCTATATTCCTTTAATATGTTTCTGAAATCTGTTAATCTCTTTAAATTGTATCTTTTGAAATGATTTAAATATTAACACCAGAGGTTTATGGCCTAGTTTACCTTCTGTGCCAATGAAGAACTTATTTGGCAGAATGAAAAGAACAGACAAGTAGTAATTCTAATAGAAAAATCGCAGAATGGCAGAAAATTGTCAGTGGTTTCCCCATTAAAGAACAAAATGGAATCAAATGGAACTATTTCAAATACATTATATTGCACTATAGATTGTGATGTCAAAACATTGTTATTTCAATTCAAAAATAAAAGATCCAAAATGATACGCTTCATCATAATTCATTACATATTTCATACACAAAAACAGAAATAAAATATAAAACTAAGTTACCATCCCAGTGATTTAAATATCTATCCCAGTGTTCTCATTTCAATTTCAAAATATTAGATCCAAAAAGCTATAAACGTCAAACTTAAATTAAACCTAGTATACCATATCCTGATGATTTGTAATATCACTGTCCTCGCTAACATTAAATTTAAGATCCAACCAGCAGCAAAATAAGGCAAATCAAAGCCCTAACATGTAATTCATTACATAACTTTTACTCAAAACTCAAAAACACAAATATAAAACTAAGTTACCATCCCAGTGATTTAAATATCTATCCCAGTGTTCTCATTTCTATTTCAAAATATAAGATCCATGTAGCTATAAATATATAGATAGATCCATCATAATAAATTATATATATTATTTCACCACACACTGACAAATTAAAACCAAATTACCATTTCTTGATGATTTAAATATCGGGGTGTCTGTCCTCGGTGTACTGGTATATTGACTAAGACAACAAGAAATTGAATGCTAACGGTTGATCTACTCCAGGTAACTTCACTAAATAAAGTCGTCACTCGTCTGTCATCTGTTACACTCTATTTATTTGTTTAAGTTTTCGGTTGTTTTCTTCATTCAAATGATGCAGGGTTTACTCTACAGTGCTTGCTGTTGAATGGTGACTAGTTGCTTGTCAAAATTTCTTTTTCCCTAATCTCTACATGGAGAGATCTGATATTAAGACGATCTGACAATAACTGCAATTATCTTTTTTATGACACAAATATATCAGTGTTTGGTCAACTTTGCCAAATGCTGCCTAACCCATAATGCTTGGACCCCTATAGAAGACAATTCCGTCCCACTTCCTTTGGTATGAAGATGAAACATGCAGTATAAAATGCCAAATCAAACGGGCACTGTCAAAATATCTTAATGTCCTATCTTTCAGTCAATTTTATTGTTCAGTCAAGTCAAGTCCATGGTGTGCAATATTCACCTTCCAAAATAATCCCAAAGTAAATATGGTGTTTCTTTTCTTATTAATAATTTGCTAACAAAAAAAAGATGTTCCTTTTTGCTCTTACATGCTTAAACCCTACCTACTATTCCTTTCTTGAGGCAGGTCAAATCCTGATTTCAGATTCTTCATAGAGTACCCAGTATGTTTATAACTTACCACCACAAAAGAAATTTACCATTTAACAGACTTGCCGCAATTATTCCTTTCTAAACTATAGTCAAATTCTGATTCTACCAAAATAATTATTTGGCTTCACTTTCTCTACTTTCCATTTGTCCAAACTAGTCCCCATGTTAATAACTTACCAGCAAAAGGAAGCGTTTCCTTTTTTGTTCTCCAACTTTGCCAAGTGTTCCTATGTAAAATGTATTCAAATCCTGCCAAAATTATTATCTGGCTCCACATTCTCTACTTTCAATTTGTCCAGACTAGACCCCTATGTTAATAATTAATAATAACTGTACTGACTAGCGCCTGTCATATCATACATCACAATATGACCTCATTATTATTGATAACTCTCTCCACCCAAACTAACGAGCTGACCTTAATTAAACACTAAATATTATAATTATCATTGATAAAAACTTCTATATCATTTTAATATTTAAATAGTTGGAGATAAAATAATTTCAATACAGGAGAAAAATTATAACATTTAACATTTTTCTCTCTTTATAATTTAATTTAAAAAACAGAAGAGAAATTGTGACAGTTTTCTTTTTATTTCTATTTTGATTGATAGCAAATTCAAATTTTCAAATTAGAAAGTTAACAGAGTTATAAGGAAATGCAAGCAATATGTCATCATGGAAGACTTACTGAAGATCTATTATGATTTGATGGGAATCCCCAGGTTTAATCTCTTTATAAGGACTATGCTTGATAAAGTGATTTAGAATTGTACCATATCCGCACTTACGAACCTCACTTCAATAATAATGGCTAGACTTGGGACGTTCTAATTGATATCTGCCTCATCCTTGAGTATGGAACCCTATTATGTAATTAAATATACATGTAATTAATAAGCATTATTCATTATTCATTAATTGCATACTGACAGAAGTTTATTCCAGCAGTGCTCGATCTCCACATGTAAGAAGAATTGACCTTGAATAAGTCATTAATGCTGAGTATCAAGTTGTCTCAGCTGTTTAAGGGTGTGAGTTATTCAGGAAAGATTATTTTTCTAAAGGTTCATACCAGTCACAGATCAGCTGATATATCAGTTCCTGTTGCACACAAAGTCTTTCGATCATTTTTGTCGGACTAGATCTAAAATTCTATAATTATAAGAGTTCTTCAGGGAACAGGATCAGGATTCTCAATATTTTTGCAAAATAAGTATGTGTATCATCCTTACAAGGCTTGCCATCTTGTTATACCAACATATTCTGTGAATTTCTACCACTGTTCATCATCAAGACCTCAGTAGGCTACTATCTGATAAATAACCAACTAATCTGACACAGTACAATGACCGAGGGAAGAAATCCTAGTCACATCTGGTCTTTGAACATTTTGTCAGCAGAAAAATAAACAATAATTCAATTTGTAACCTAGATACAAAAAAATCATTTGCTGGATATTTTAAAATAAGTCTTAAGTAAACAGTTTCTACAGGCTTTAAAAAAACTCATAACTAACAAAGCTTCTGTGATTTCGAGAATTTTGACTTACTACTCTACTTTTTATCCTTTTGTTACTGCACGTTATGTTTCTGACACTTAGAAATAGCTGAAACCTCTACCAATGTTTTCGGTCTTGAGTAAACAGAATTTAATAAATTTGGCAAACTGAACTACATGTTATTTTTCAGTACTCTACTAAAATCTACTGGATTTGAATAAAAATTGATTAAATTCCACAGGTTTTTTTTTCCTTAAAAATGCCTTTTTAAAAAGAAATGAATAAGTTAAGATAGAGCTAAAAATGAGAAGCCCAGAAAGTTTCCAATAAAAATCATTCAAAAATTGTCAAACTTTCTTTTCTTCATAAAATGTACCCTATATAGTGTTAGGGTGTATCGAGACGAGTCTCAATGAAAGCACTGGTCTAGGTCACAGAGCAATAGATAAGCCTATTAATTATGTGAAAATAGTCTGTAATCGAGCAATTTATACTAAAACCAATCACATAGTCTCATAGAGAGATTGAGAAGCTAAGATACCAATAAAAATTGCATCCAGTGTCAAATTAAAACTTTGAAACAATTGTCAAACTTACGTTCAAACTTTCTCCTCATCAACTGTAGGTTATCTAGAGAGGTTAATGTAATCCATGTTAGTCTGCCATGTGTAACCAGAACAATAGACAACGTGAATGTGTGGGCGGAGAGTCGAATGTATGAATGTAAACAATGAGCTATTTATAGTTTAAATTTACCACCTTAATCATCATAATACATTAATACATATTACATTATGCTTGATAGATAGCAGTATACTTTCATAAATACTTTCATATAGATGTATTTGAACTTTGAATGAATAAATGCACAGTATTTGAATATAAGACTGTATAACTTTGGGATCTTTGTCACATTTTCAAGCATTTCTTTCCAAAAAATAAACCATTATGTTGACTTGTTAATATCTAATATTTCATAAATATCAATTAATGATAAAACAACATACTGCACTTTACTGTCATTTGGATTTAACAAAGTTTCCACTAAACATTTAGCTTAATTAGCAAAGGTACAGCCATAATAACAATATAAACGCAGAAATTGAATCCACCAAAAATATCTTTAAAGAATGTAAGCTTTAATATTACCTTTTAGTTTTAAACTAGCAAAATCAATCTCCTAATAATCTGACAAAAATCCACATGTAAAGTTTCCATACACTGAACTGATTTAGTCAGTACAAGATGGGGTTCAACACAACACACAATACAGACCCAATCAAATTTAGATTCAAGTAGTTATCACATTTACTCTTTTATATATCTTACCCGTATAAAATCCTTTTTAAATTTACTTAAACACCAATATTCCTTGCAATTCACAGGGTAAAATCCACAGTACTAGGATCAGTGTGTGAGATTAGGATATCTATAAACTAGGACCTTCTACAGCCATCTCAATCACTCCATTGTCTGGCCACTGACTTGACCTAGTTTCAAGTTTAAAGGGTTGAAAGAAGGGACCAATAAGGTCAGTATTGACCAGTTATAAAGAGAGAAGTGAAATGAAATCCCCAAGCCCTAGGGGTAAATACAGGCTTAATACAATATTGGTATAGAACACACTTTCTATCATCTCTCTCTATAGTAGTGATGACACCTTATTATTGATAAAGAGTTGAAATTAAAACAGTATAAAGGGGCTCATTAAGACTCTTTAATTATACCTTCATAGTTTATTTTACACTTTTGACAGATTGGAGAAAACAATAACTTTCTGATAGCTCAATTGTTTAGTCATTAAGTTGAAAATAAAAGATTGAAGTTTCTCTTTATTGTGCTTTTTAGAAAATAGAAGTTTAAATCTCCTATTTTTTGTTGATAAAAGTGTAAATTCTTCAATAAATTGTGAATTTGGGGAATAACAGTTTTAAGCGTCTTTATATTTTGCTTTTTAAGAAATAAAAGTTCCCTGTATATTGAGTTAGCACGTTTTGTTTAATTAACCAAGAACCTAATGTAAGATATTAATTATAGAAAGAAAGATATCAGAATAAAAGCTTTATCATCCAATATATTCAATTATTATTCATTTTAATATGTAGATACTTCTAAAACCAGAGAGATTATGCTGTAATTGTCATACTGAGATATTAATTAATGCTCATTATAAATTTTATTTAATTTAATAGTCATTTTGTATAATTTGTCACTGTCCTTTGTATTCTGTCCTTTTTTGTATTGCTTTGCCCACTTGTAGTGCAACCTTTGAATCAAAATAGCATCATTATATATGTAAGATATTTGATTCCTCTATGTTTTTTTCATTGATTTCTCTATGTTTTTTTCATAGGCCTGTGTTAAACCATTGATGAATTGTTAAGTTTTCCTACTTGTTATATGTGACCTATACAATTATTACTTTTTGTATTCATCTCTAACACATGTTGAATATTAAGATATTACTGTATTCTGTAGCCTTTAATAATATCTTACAGGTTAGCTCCCTTGACAGAATTATATTTCTTCATGATAATATTCTTAACATGTATTACTGTATCACACAGAGAAAACAGATGTATCTTATATACAAGGGTGGGGTCTCAAGTATTGCTAAGTCAGGAGAGAAATAGAACATAAACCTTTAAATTCTGTGCATTTTAAAGTAATTTTCATCAACAGAATTTCAACGAATGTTTTGCTGAAACTAATCCCTCTCCAGTTCCCAACTAGGCCACACCCCACTAATAACTGAGACAGATGCTATCAGAAAAACAGGGCATGAAATATATGGATTAACATTAACTGTTATTGTAGCTGATAACAAGTTTTGATACTTTACGATCAAGAAGAAGACAAGTAGATTTATGTCCCTTTACTAACCACCGTAAAGAAGGTAAAGAAGGTAGGAAAGAAAGATTCAAACAAGCTGTTTTATTAGAACAATAAATAAACATCTATAATGTTAAATTTGGAAATGGTTTATTTGTATATAAATATCCCAAATAAACAATACTCTCAAAAAATATAAGGGCATGTCCAACTCAGTGATGTAGCAAGGATTTCATTTGTTGGGAGGGCCACCTGAGTGCCCCGGTGTCCCTTTGTGAATATTAGAGCGCACTGCTCATGGTGGGAGGGCCTTCCCATGAAAATTTTCTAATGTAACAAGCCTGAGAATATATCTAACACGATTTTGGTAGTGAAAGTAGAATAAATTTTGGCTCAAACGGCAGGCTACGGCCCAAAAATTACCCCTAAATACGTCACTGTCCCTGCTAACAACACCCCACTGTAATATTTTAACAGCTATAGGCTAAAATATTAGATATTTCTAGGTCAAGATAACCTAGCCACAGCTGATTATATCTTCTCTAAACTTCATTATAATAATCATTGTGATCAATCGGGCAGAAAGCATTCATTATCATCAGTTTAATTCACTAGAGCATCCTTTTTTCATGTATTTTTTGGTTTTAATGAACATGTGTTTTGTTCTAACAGCTAATTTAGCTGTTTTTAAGCTAGCTGTTATAATAGAAATACAGAGAATAATATGTAGTTAAGGCAGGTAGCTTGTATATATAAGTTTAAAATATGAATGACTTAGTAAAATGATATTCTGATACTTTATTAATACTGCAGTTTCTCTGCCCTAACCTTACAGGATTGTAAAGAGGTTTTCTGAATATTTTCATACGTCTGTGGTTCCTGCAATTCCACTAAAACTAAATGTTTGATGTCACTAATCACAAAAAATGCTTTATAAGATAAGGCCTTCCATTTATGGACATCATCAAACACTTAGATTTAGTGGTATTGCAGGAACCACAGACATCCAACTGAAAATTGGAATGGTGCAAATTGATGCTTTTAGTGTTCCCGGTACACAAAAAAAAATTCAGAAATCCTCTTTACAATCCCTTTAAGGTCTAGATGTATAAGTTTCTTCTCTAAATGCTTATCCAAAAACCAAGGTACTCTTTAGTGTTACTGGGTTTCATACAAGATGAGCTCTAGCCAAATAACTTTATAAGTGTTAATAATTAGTGTACAAAAGTAGACCTAATTACAATTTGTTGAACATATCCATAAAAACCTTATAACTTGGATAACTTGGTGCCAGTAAAGTAGGTATTAACCTCCATACCGCCAGCATAAGATAAGCTCTTGTCAAATTATTTCTTCTTCAAAAACAAAACCAGTGTACATAAAGGATGAAGCAAAAGTTTTAAATTACCAAAAACCATTAACATTTTTTAAAACTTGTCTGAATGTAGATTACACCAAATCAAAACATCGTGAGTCATCTCTTTCAATTTAACATGCATGTGCGTTTTTTATGTGCATAATTCATCATGCGCCATCATGCAGGTTTATGTGTTATTATCATGTTATAATACTCAAGTTTCATGATAAGTATTTTAATGATATATAAATTCTCCGTCTGAAAATTTCTAACTTTTATCTTGCCTCTGTTAGCTTCCTTTGAAAGATATCTTATCTTTTACAACTCCATAACCCAAGATTATAAACAATTTCCTTACTTTTTATTTTATATATTTAAATTCCTTCACCAACTGTGAATAGAAGTCAATGCTCTCTATCTTATACATACATGCCTGTGCCTGTGCTTTTGTAGCATTACTGAGTCGGACATTGTACATGTGGACTGTATTACTGCCTATAGACTTTTATTAATTATTATCAGTCACATAAAACATAATAAGATCTGGGTAACTTACTGCCCCCAGAGGATCTGATGCGGTTTACTCCCTTTGACAGTCCCGTCGCCAGGAATGAATTGGTGCTGAGGTTCAGATTTTGTACTGAAAATTAAAGGCCCTGAGAACTCATTTCTGACAATTTTGAGGTGACAAAAACGTATCAAAATCTCTGTTTTTGATTTTGTAAAAGACACTGTAAATTAATCAATCTCTGCTGAACTGAAGAAGATTTTGCTTTGGCTTATTTCTCACTTGCTGGGGCCCAGCCCCCATTGACCCCACCCTAACGAAGGGGCTGCCCTGTGACAATTCTGTAGCCTATAGTCTTCCACCTCATGATACATAGAAACGCCTATTTCCTACCTTGCTATGTAAGTTCTAAGCTCCTTCAATTGTGCAAGCAAAATGACATGACAGAGGTCAAGACCCAAGAAAAAGGAATAAAATTTTAGAGCTAACTTGACCTTGGTGACCTGTGAATAATGGCAGGTCCTTTGAGGTCAGGTTTTATGATTCTACAATATTAATATTCAGAATAACTTTACCATAATTTTATACTGTATATATTAAAGTCTTTGATAACTGTCCAAAAAAATTCACTAGTCTTAACATTAAAGGCATTGCCTGAAGTTTCACGACTAGACCATTTATTATATTAACTGTAATAATTTAAAATCGGCTAATATTAAATTCTGGCTCTGATGCAATGATATGGACTGGCTTGTAAAAGAAATAGGATGTCAGTGATGTAGAATTCTTTTGATCAAGCCCATAGCCAGACTTGATTGTTTGAAGGGGCAAGTAATATATCTGGAGGGTCTATTTTGCTTAGTTGCAGTAATGAAATTGGTCAGTTGTCTGAATTTGTTTGGATATCAGTGTGAATGGTTAAAACAAATGAAGGTAACCACTATCGGCAATGTTATAATAATGATCATCTTTGTACTGTGTGAACTAGATATAAATTATTATCAAAACTATTTAAGACAATTATAATATAAATAATAATCTAAACAGATACAATAGACTTAATCTTTTTACATTGTGTTTCCAGGTTATATAGCTTCCAGATAGTTATAACTTATATAGCTACCAGACAGTTTTAACTTATATAGCTTCCAGATAGTTATAACTTATATAGCTTCCAGATAGTTATAACTTATATTGCTTCCAGATAGTTATAACTTATATAGGTACCAGACAGTTATAATTTATATAGCTCCCAGATAGTTATAACTTATATAGCTCCCAGATAGTTATAACTTATATAGCTTCCAGACAGTTATAACTTATATAGCTCCCAGACATTTATAACTTATATAGCTCACAGTTATAACTTATATAACTCCCAGACAGTTATAATGTATATAGCTCCCAGACAGTTATAACTTATATAGCTCCCAGATAGTTATAACTTATATAGCTCCCAGACAGTTATAATTTATATAGCTCCCAGACAGTTATAATTTATATAGCTCCCAGACAGTTATAACTTATATAGCTCCCAGATAGTTATAACTTATATTGCTTCCAGACAGTTATAACTTATATAGCTTCCAGATAGTTATAACTTATATTGCTTCCAGACAGTTATAACTTATATAGCTCCCAGACAGTTATAATTTATATAGCTCCCAGATAGTTATAACTTATATAGCCCCCAGATAGTTATAACTTATATAGCTCCCAGACAGTTATAACTTATATAGCTTCCAGACAGTTATAACTTATATAGCTTCCAGATAGTTATAACTTATATAGCTTCCAGACAGTTATAACTTATATAGCTCCCAGATAGTTATAACTTATATTGCTTCCAGACAGTTATAACTTATATAGCTTCCAGATAGTTATAACTTATATAGCCCCCAGACAGTTATAACTTATATAGCTTCCAGATAGTTATAACTTATATTGCTTCCAGACAGTTAAAACTTATATAGCTTCCAGACAGTTATAACTTATATAGCTCCCAGACAGTTATAACTTATATAGCTTCCAGACAGTTATAACTTATATAGCTTCCAGATAGTTATAACTTATATTGCTTCCAGACAGTTATAACTTATATAGCTCCCAGACAGTTATAATTTATATAGCTCCCAGATAGTTATAACTTATATACCGATAGCTTCCAGTCAGTTATAACTTATATAGCTCCCAGATAGTTATAACTTATATACCGATAGCTTCCAGTCCTCTCTTCCAATCATTTTGTCCACCTTACGCTGAATCTGAATCTTAAGACAATTTCCATCAAACATTTCTCACAGGAAGATAGCTAGGCTTCATGAACAAATTTAAAGGTATCTGTAGTTTAATTATTGGTATTGGTAACACTAATCGATTTGAATGAATGAATTTGATGAATTTTGATTTATTACTTTAGCAGATTTAAATCTCATCATTGAAACAAGATAGTTTTTGAAATAGTTATAATCTGGTTATGTTTTTCTGGAATAACTAGAACCAAAAATTGGAAGTTGGACAAGACATCAGAATGGTGCAAATAGATGCAAAAACTGCC
>NW_008706825.1:0-1339 GCF_000327385.1 Lottia gigantea
AAAGATATGACTCAACTAATTAAGAAATCAAAAATAATCCTAATCCTCAACTGATCAAAGATATGACATGATTCACTCAATAATTTTTAGAAAATCAAAAACCTGTATTAACTGACTATTATATAAATCGCAAATTAAATCTCATTTCATAACCATTCCTCGACACTTGAAAAAGGATAATATTTCGAAAACCGGTTCGTGTCAATTGCGTAAGTTTTTGTTTTACTTGTTATAATTTTTCACATCATTGTTAGCGTTATTTATCACCTAAATATATATTTTTTTTGCATTTTTCATCTTGCTTTATATATCCCCAAACCCAGTTTGACTTATTTGCATAATTTGATCCCAACATTTTCACGCTAGCATATACAGTTTCCTCCTGTTACATCCGCTGTACATTCCCTTCTAACCCCAAGTTATTTTCATTATGCTCCCCAACTACAACAACCACTGGCAAGAAGCCAGAAATAGAAACACTAATCGTCAACCAAACCAATATCACGTACCCTACAACGGCCCTGTCTTCCATCGACCTCTACCACCTACCAATCGCCGACCACCAACCAACCCATCCAGCTATATCCCACCCCATCGCCGACCTACCTACAACACAGCCTACCAATCAAGAGGTAACCATCGACCTGACCAACAACAGAAACACTACCAGCCCACCGACGCCAACCAGTCCCCACTCATAAGGAGGAAGAACCCTTTGTGAAGGTGTTCTTCCAAGTTTTGCAGTGCCTCCATCATTTGGCAATCCTTACCCTTCAACAGCAAGGCCAACCAGCATTTACCTTCAAACGCAAAGTCTCTGAGTTGGATGGTTTTATCCGTCCAGCAATGAAAACATCAGCTGTCGACGCGAATATTAGATCCCTCAATCGGACATGGCTCTGTAAGGTTACGCAGGTCCTGATCGACCATTACCAAACCACACTTCAAGAGAAGCTGACCACCATTCGTACCAAGTCTTTATCATCACCTGCCGTCGACCGCATCGTTTCCCATGCCCTGTCCTGGGCCCGTCGCTCCTATGGGAAACGTCTCACTCAAGCTGTAATTTCCAAATTCTACCAAACAATCAACGAAACAAAAACCAGAGTAACCATATCTCTACCAACTGAAATGGACACTACACCTGCACCATCTAGAGCTACCACGCTGCCGAACCAAACCCCTAAACGAGCCCGAAGTTCACCTACCCCTAGTCCAGCAGACATAGGTAAACGCTCTCGTAGAGAGGGCACACCCCTTCTCTTTTCACTTTCAGACTCGTCTTGCCCTTCCACACCATCTGAATCTTCACCACGTGATCCAGGATCCGCCAACCTTT
>NW_008706825.1:1389-2237 GCF_000327385.1 Lottia gigantea
GACGTTTCTTCTTGTATACCAATATCGATAACACTACTGGTTTAACGGCAGTTCGTAAAGCTTTTAATAGAAACACAGATCCAAACAGACCCGACGATGCAATTCTACAGCTTTTAGAGATTTGTCTTAGTCGAAACGATACACATTTAATGGTAAAACATATTTACAAACTTCAGGGACAGCAATGGGCAAACGATTCGCCCCTTCGTACGCAAACCTTTTCATGGCAGAGTGGGAACGTGAGGTGTTGCCCCTCTGTCCACTTGACCCACTTTTTTACGGACGCTTTTTGGATGACATTTTTATGGTTTGGACTTATTCTATCGAACAGTTTTGGGAATTCTTTGAAATTCTCAACAACCACCATCCTTCTATCAAACTAACCGCAAACGTGAGTGACAAAAGCATAGACTTTCTCGATACCACAGTCTTTAAGGGAGATTCCATAGCAGAAACAAATAAACTAGATATTAAAGTGTATTTCAAAGAAACTGATACTCATCAACTCTTGCACAAGAGCTCCTTTCACCCAAAACATACCTTTTCTGGTATAATTAAGTCACAAGTTTTACGATTTCATCGAATTTGTACAAGATCTTCTGATTTCAACCAAGCCTGTACGATTGTTTTCTCAAAACTGAAAGAGCGTGGGTACTCTAAACGATTTTTACGAAACATTAAAAATTCCACCTTAGCACAGATAGCAGCTAAAAACAGACTTTATGCCGAAGTACCTCCAGGTTTAAGAAGTGCTCCATGTTTGTCCAGTAGATGCAAAACATGTCCCTTTATATCAGAAACTCATTATTTTGTAAGCAACTCTACGAATAAAGGTACCCGATCCAGGA
>NW_008706825.1:2287-3278 GCF_000327385.1 Lottia gigantea
GGACAAATCATTATGGAAACTACCTGCTCTAAAGAAATCAACCTTAATAATTGGATCATCTAACCTGAATCGAATTACCAAAACCAGTTCAGACACCGAAATACATTCTTACCCCGGTGCCCAAATCCATCACATACAGTCAATCCTGGAATCATACGACCATGATCCCAAACCTACTACCATTATTCTTCATGTAGGCCTCAACAACCGTGATCAGATACCAAAGACCTCCTTTAACCAAGCCCAGAAATTAATCGCCACAGCCAACAAAACCTTCCCAAACTCCAAGATCCTCTTCACATGTATACCCATTTCAAATAAAATCTCGAAGAAAGCACAACAGAACCTCAGCACCCTCAACAACATGATGATGGCCAAATTGTAGTTAACTTGAGCCGCAAAATTCTCACACCCCTTCAGCATTCAATCTTTATTCCCACACCAAAGATAGCTAACTTGGATTATCTCCGACCATCCATTGAACGATTTCAACGAAATCTTAGCTGCACATATTTTTTTCGAAACCACCCCCCACGTGGTGCTAGAACAATGTTTATTCCTAAATCCACGTGGACACCCCCTCAGGCCGCCATCCATCCTGAAATATTGAAAGCATTTGCTAGTATGAATAGCCAAACAGTGAACCTTTCCATAACACACGAAAAGCCTAATCTCACACGAGTGGAACGTGAAGCGTTAAACTTACTTAAGAAAGACGATAGCATTGTTATTAAAAAGAGTGACAAAGGTTCATGTTGTGTCATTCTGAATAGGGAGGATTACGTTTCAGAAGCAGAGAATCAACTGAATAATCCTAAACATTATGCCATTTTACCGAAACCAATTTTCAAAGAAACTGCTATAATGATTAATAATATTCTTGCCGATTTAGTCAAAACTAGTTATCTCAAACAGAAACAATATGACTATCTGTCTGCCAAACCTGATTGTCGCGAGAGACATTTGTACACTTTGCCTAANATCCATAAGA
>NW_008706825.1:8075-11586 GCF_000327385.1 Lottia gigantea
GGCGAGCTATATATGATACATATTATAACCAAAGCTGGGATGGAAATGGCTAATTTGTGGGCGTATACATAATGGGAAGGCACTTGTCTTTACAAGTATAACTATATTATCTTCACATACATTTTGTGATTTTTGATATATTTTTGTCTACCCAACTTTGTAATTTATCAAACAATGCTGCGATGGAATTATCTGCAATGTGGGTGTATATGTTTTTGTCAATCACATGTCAGCTTACGTACACACTTATATTGTCTCTATAGTACCTTCATACACTATACCCGTTTTTTTTTTTTGTATGTGTACACATTATTATGCAAGCTGCGATGGAATTTGCTAAAATGTGGGCGTGTATGATATATAGGTTACCACTTGTCATGTAATACACTAATTTCTATAGTCTTTGTGAAAAAGAATAGTTGTAGATGATGGTTAAAAGAATAGTTATAGATAACAGTTTACAAGAGTAGTTATAGATGATGAAGAAGAATAGTTATAGTTAATGGTTTAGAAGAAAAGTTATTGGTAATGATTTAGAAGAATAGTTCTAAAGATGAAGAAGATGGCTGTAGATAATTGTGAAGAAGGATAGTAATGGTTAAGAGGAATAGTTATAGGTAATTGTGAAGAAGGATAGTAATGGTTAAGAGGAATAGTTATAGATAATTGTGAAGAAGAATAGTTTTGGATTATGGCTAAGAAAGATAGTCATTGATGTAGTGTAAGATGGACATTCAACTAAGATAAAAGACAATGAATGGTAAGCGAGTTTAGTTCTAGACTAATTTGTTAAGCGTTTTGTTTCTTTTTTGAAGGTTAAGATGGAACAAAAGACTGGAACTCTATTATCGTATATCATACTTACTTCATCTGACACAAAACACAAAACATGTTGTACATAACTATCTAACAATATATTTTAATGACTGATGGTTAGTACCAGACTCATCATTAGGAGATACAAGTTGACTATCTGGTCTCTGTGATTGTTTTGTATAACAGATGTTTTGATTTTGATATATTTGTACTTGGTTTTTATAAGTTGCAAATAAATCCGCAATTCCTAGGCGTCATTGTGCATTTATGGTGCAGTATTTTATACCCTTGTGTCATTCGTGTATTTTCGTTTATGTTATTATGTTGCTTCTTGTTATTATTACGTAAGGAGGTCCATATGTTAGTTGGTTTAACACTTTTTATGAATAAGTGTGTTTCTATTCGTGTCCTAAATTCACCACAGAATATGAGATTCAAAATAGTTAAATTTTCAATTTTTTTTATTTTTACAAGAAACCCATTTCGGATAAAGAAATTTCTTCCGAATTTTTCCACATTTTGTTGATTGACAATTGAAAAGATTCTAAAGTTTTGTTTTTTCTCACATGTAGAAATAGTCCATGTGGATATTCCCAGAAAGTTTCAGCCTTGTAGCTCTGTAACTTTTCAAGGACAAAATTTATTTGTGTTTGAGCACTTTTTGACTACCATTGTGCAAACCAGAAATTGCTACTTTGAAACTTACAGATTTTAATTAGTTTTTTTGAGTTTTTTAAATCCCTGGGATCCAATTAGTAGGAAAAGACCAAAACATAAGAGAAATTGGCATATATGGCAAAGTTGGTCATTGGCCCTATATGGTCCCTATGGCCTATATGCATGAAAAATGACAAAAAATATTTCTTGATCTATGGCAGATATTTGAGTTCTGTTTTTCCCACATATAGAGATAGTCCTGTGGATATTCTCAGAAAGTTTCAGCCTTGTAGCTCTGTAACTTTTCAAGGCAAAAATTTATTTGTGTTTGAGCACTTTTTGACTACCATTGTGCAGACCAGAAATTGCTACTTTTGAAACTTATAGATTAAAATTAGTTTTTTTGAGTTTTTTGAACTCCCTGGGGTCCAATTAGTAGTTTTTGTATGTCCAGATAGTCCATGTGGATATTGCTGCAAAATTTCAGCATAGTGGCTTTGCAAGTTTTCACAGAAAAAAAATTCTTTGTCTTTGAGCACTTCTTTTGCACCACTATGCAGACTGCATAAAGCTAGTTTGAAAACAGATTTTGATTTTTTATCTGAATATTTTGAATTTGGAAAGGAACCCAAACATTGATGAAGTTGATGGGGTCAAAAAGGTAGAATATAATTCTATTCAATTTTTCTCATTGAGGAACCGTAAATTCCATGCAATCATGTCAAAATTTAAAGAAAAAATAGGTTTTGATAAGTTTTACATGGTTAAACCATTAACCATACTTTAATAGAGTTCCGTACCTTTAATTACAATTCCATCTTTCTGACTTTTTTTCCATTCAAATACGATACTGTATTCAGCCCTTTGCACTCTGTTTTGTGCAGTAACTGCAAGGCTTTCGGAATTTGCAAAACGTACATTGTGAAGTGCCCTTGTAAGCGCCCAACATTTCGACAAAAAGGCGTGAACTATTGGAGATTTGTGCAAGATAGTCTAAAATCATAGTTACTCGGAATACAAGTTTTATCGCTGTAGTGAACAAAAAGCCCTGATATTTTAATGGAAATTTCACACAAGCTAGTAAAAACAATCTGCAATCAAATTACCCCTCGATCCAACCTTTACCCATTGACATAGGACATCTCTTCTAGTCCAAATATAGCTTTATTGACGTCATAATTGTAAAGAGTATGAACAAAAATAGTTTACTTTTTATCATAATGATAGGTCTTTTTCAACCTGGACAGTAGCTAATAATTATTACAGGTAGTTTGGTTTGTTTAGACTTTGAACCAATGAAATGAAATAAATGGAGTTCTACGTCCTACTTTTCTGTGCCTTATGAGCCAATGAACGCCAAGCAGTGTACAATTGGGAATTTTGCTTTTCTATGTCAGCCCTGAAACCCAAAGGTTTCATCTCTACCTATGCCGGGATTAAAGCCTGACCCTTCAGGTTAGCGTGCAAGTGTCTGAATGTAAATTTGCATCCACGGAACTGTATTTTCATCTAGTTTTCTGTTACGTTGATTTATCATTTGAATGTATTCATTCGATAGATTGACCTATCTTTTCATTTTTATAAAAACATTACTACAAAGTTGTCTAGTTGTGTTACTGTATAGATAGTCCGAGATGCCATACATCAAAGGTTCCTACTCGAAACTGATCAAATGAAACAAAAACGACTTTAGCTTATTCGCTTGTTATTATTTGGTATATGAGCTGGTAATACAAGGCTTTTCAATATCGGAATATTTTTAAAATTTGACTACAAACAGACTTAGTTAATGAGCGGCACACAATATTAGTCTTGATTACGGATTACATTATTAAGATTATACCCTTTGACCACCTGTTAACTCGATGCTGCACGTGCGAGATGATGTGATGTAGATGATGTGATTTTTATTTTGTTACAGAACGAATTCTGTGTATTGAACGTTAGAAAAGCAGTTTTAATAAAGGTAAGCTATTTCAAACATTTCAAAATCGATTTTGAAACTTTGTCAGATAGCATTTCCCGTCCCTAATAGAAT
>NW_008706826.1:0-1363 GCF_000327385.1 Lottia gigantea
TTCCAGATTAATGATGGTCCAGAACCTGGAACGCTACAAGGAGTTAAACTTAAACCAATAGTACCTGAAATATATTTTCATATTAAAGTCAATAATATAAAGTATAGATGAAGAACAGGGTTCAATGAGAAGACTATTGTTAATTTACAATACTATAAAAAATATATCCACCTGACCATATTTCAACCTCTTTATAAATACACTTATCAAAAAACATTACAGATATTTAATAATCAATAACACAGGATATATTAAAACATAGATTTTTATTTGTTACAAAATGTTGATTTTTGAAAAATACAAAAATGCCTCATTTTAACGATTTTCTGATGTAATACATTAAAAACCAAGGCAATTTGTCAACAAAGCTAATATGATTTACCGTATATTTCCGTATTGGGTATTTAGATTTGTCAACTGGACATTCCTTACAGAGAGTTCACATAGCTAATAATGTTTATTTAGTATTCAGGTTTATTAATTCAACATCTCTTACAGAGAGTCCACATAGCTAATAATGTTTATTGGGTATTTAGGTTTATTAATTCAACATCTCTTACAGAGAGTCCACATAGCTAATAATGTTTATTTGGTATTTAGGTTTATTAATTCATCATTCCTTACAGAGAGTCCACATAGCTAATAATGTTTATTGGGTATTTAGGTTTATTAATTCAACATCTCTTACAGAGAGTCCACATAGCTAATAATGTTTATTGGGTATTCAGGTTTATTAATTCAACAGCTCTTACAGAGAGTCCACATAGCTAATAATGTTTATTGGGTATTCAGGTTTATTAATTCGACATTCCTTACAGAGAGTCCACATAGCTAATAATGTTTATTGGGTATTCAGGTTTATTAATTCAACATCTCTTACAGAGAGTCCACATAGCTAATAATGTTTATTGGGTATTCAGGTTTATTAATTCAACATCTCTTACAGAGAGTCCACATAGCTAATAATGTTTATTGGGTATTCAGGTTTATTAATTCAACATCTCTTACAGAGAGTCCACATAGCTAATAATGTTTATTGGGTATTCAGGTTTATTAATTCAACAGCTCTTACAGAGAGTCCACATAGCTAATAATGTTTATTGGGTATTCAGGTTTATTAATTCGACATTCCTTACAGAGAGTCCACATAGCTAATAATGTTTATTGGGTATTCAGGTTTATTAATTCAACATCTCTTACAGAGAGTCCACATAGCTAATAATGTTTATTGGGTATTCAGGTTTATTAATTCAACATCCCTTACAGAGAGTCCACATAGCTAATAATGTTTATTGGGTATTCAGATTTATTAATTCAACATCTCTTACAGAGAGTCTACATAGCTAATAATGTTTATTGGGTA
>NW_008706827.1:0-2965 GCF_000327385.1 Lottia gigantea
ACCAAACCCGTTATTTGTATTATTGTGTAAAACCCTTCTTGTTATATTTTCAGTTTTTATGGCTTAGTTGTGTATGGTATAGTTATTTATGGTATAGAGGCATAGTTTTCCCATACTAGAACATGATTTATCCAAGGCATGGTTGTATTCTCCCTTGATGTAAATTAAAAGCCTGTAAAGGCAAGCCCGACAAATAAAGATTTAGTTGGATACGGTTTTGAACTTTAAAATACCCACGGTCAGCTCAATCCCTCGGTATTCACGGCCAAGAACCAGAGACAGTCTCCCTGGCACAAGCCATGTTCAGACAACTTATCAAGATTGAGAGGGAAATTAGCTCTTTGTAACCGGCCATTAGAATTCTGTCGATTGGCGAAAGCAGATATAGATTGACAGGTGTCAAGTTGGCATCTGTTCAGTAGGAGGCTTAGAATTTAATAGGATCTATGCTCGTGCTGTGATACAATTCGGTTTCTGGGACTTCATGCAGACGTATGTAATGCAATACGGCTGCGTTTTTATGTCTCCTTCCTGGCTACATGCATAATACTAAGACACGTGCCTACATGTAATAGATGACCACCAATCACTACTTGATAATCTAGGTAGGTAGGTAGATGACAAGTTAACGTTCGCTTCCAGCGGATGCTGATATCGCAAACTAGGTAGTTGTTGGTAGTCGTAGTTGGTAGTTGGATTGGATCAAATTGGATGATTCGGTGTTGTTGGTTTGGTTGTTGATTCTTCGTTAGATCTGGTCGGGTCGAATGACATGGCGGTGAAACTCGGCCCTGGATGGTGTGGAAATAATCTCACCTCTGATTATCTTAAATAGGTAATCTCCCTTCTTAAGACACATTCAATGATAGGTTATCATCGTTCTATAGTATTTCACTAATCACCTGATTGAGAGTAACCGAGGTTGTCTACATACCCTTGAAGCAGACGTAGATAACAGAGGAAAAAGACATAAAAACGCAGCCGTAATGCATTGCATACGTCTGTATGAAGTCCAAGTGTATGGGTTTATCCTTGTTTACGATAATGAAGATAAATATTCAGCATATTCGAGACAAGCCGATGACCCGAGTGATCGCGTCTGACCATGAGGGGGGGGAATTGCTCACAATATCATCAAATATGTATGTATTTCGACTTGATTAAACCGTTTTGTGAATCTTACATTATGAGTTTTCATCGGGTCGAATGGTTCGTTTATCCAAGAAACCGAATTTATATGGTAATTCCCTTCTGAAGACACGTTCAATGATAGGTAATCATCGTCTTATAGTACATTACTGATCACCTCTGATTAAGAGTAAACGAGATTCCCTATACACCCTTGAGGCAGACGTAGATACAAATGAAAAGACAGAAAACGAAGCCTTAGTCCGCACCGGGTGGATTGGGCGCTAATTTGACCCCAGGGACTTGGAGAAATACATGAAACCTAATAACCTAATTTAAACTGTCTAGGATCTATGCTCATGCAGCGATACAATTCGGTTTCTTGGACGTATGTAATGCATTACGGCTGAGTTTTTAAGTCTTTTTCCTCTGTTATCTATGTCTGCCTCAAGGGTATATAGAGAACAATAAAAAAGGAAAATCACTTTGATGTTTAGTAGCATTTCTCTAGCATTTAGGGGGCATCGCTCTGATGTAAAGGGGCATCACTTTGGCATATAGAAAGAAGATCACACATGTATCACTCGTGTATAGGGGACATCAATCTCTTGTATACAGGTCATCACTCTGGTGCTTAGAGATCATCACTCTGGCATATAAGGACATCACTCTAGTATTTAATGGGCATCGCTCTGATGTTCATGAGGCATCAATGTGATGTATAGGGCATCCCTATGGACTGTAAATTAATATTTTATACCAACAGATCAATGATAGATATCATACAGAATTTTTATTTAACAGAATTTTGCACACCAACCAAATCCAAAATATCATTGAAATTTTACAAAAATATCATTGAATTTTCACCCCAAAATCCATTGGCATTTCACAAAATACTACTGAAATTTTGGTACATTTTGTTTAAATCTTTCACTGAAATTCACTGAAATCTCAATTCATATCAAAATTTCATTGAAAATGTGAAATATGATGCAATATGACTTGATGCATTTGTCCAATAATGCTAGAGACAGTCAGCTATGACTTGGTGGTTTTGTCTTATAAAGCTGGAGACAGCAAGCTTGCACTTGATTTTGTCCCATAATGCTGGAGACAGATGGAATGATCCCTCTGTGGCTAAAGAAGCAATATATGTAAAATTAGATTAGAATTTCTCATCCTTTATGTTTTCTATTTTTTAGTCTCCGTTTTGATCTCAGAAATTTTCTACTAAAGGTCTGGCCCGAAGATACTACTTTAAACCAATCAAAGCGAGTCATGTTAATCTTTGAATTGTGGAATATCGAAACAACCAAGAGTACAGGTTGTAACTAAGAATAATGGAAACAAATACAGCTAAACTTTGTAACTAAGGATGATGGACACAAAAACATTTAAATTTTGTAACTAAGGATGATGGACATAAAAACATTTAAATTTTGTAACTAAGAATGATGGACACAAAAACAGCTAAACTTTATAACTAAGAATGATGGACACAAAAACAGCTAAACTTTGTAACTAAGAATGATTGAAACAAAAACTGCTAAACTTTGTAACTAAGAATGATGGACATAAAAACATCTAAATTTTGTAACTAAGAATGATGGACACAAAAACAGCTAAACTTTGTAACTAAGAATGATGGACACAAAAACTGCTAAACTTTGTAACTAAGAATGATGGACACAAAAACAGCTAAACTTTGTAACTAAGAATGATTGAAACAAAAACTGCTAAACTTTGTAACTAAGAATGATTGACACAAAAACTGCTAAACTTTGTAACTAAGAATGATGGACACAAAAACAGCTAAACTTTGTAACTAAGAATG
>NW_008706827.1:5652-6851 GCF_000327385.1 Lottia gigantea
TAGTGATTAGGCTGTAGGGACCACCTCACCTTGTCTGACGACCGAAGAGACCCAGTGGTGAATACTGGGCGGGAAGTGCTGGAAGGTCTCCCACCTTGTCTGACGACTGGTAAATAATAACTTGGGCCCCATAAGAGCTGCTGGGCTGGACGACAGTAGGGTAATCCTAACCTTATCATTCGGATTTTGGGCAGCTGTGAGTAGGTAAAATGAATTAATAGTGATTAGGCTCTAGGGACCACCTCACCTTGTCTGACGACCGAAGAGACCCAGTGGTGAAAACTGGGCGGGAAGTGCTGGAAGGTCTCCCACCTAGTCTGACGACTGGTGAATCTGAGTGGTAAATAATATGGGAGGAGATATAGGTCCACCTTCCCGTGGTTCCTCCCGTAAGTACTGCTTTCAATACGAAGCAGTGCGACCAAGAGGCCTATCTATTAACAAATTACACTTTCCGTAAAGCATTTTGCCTGAGGTACACAATAGTTCACCTAAAATATCTTTCCAAGGCATTTAATAATTGATCAATATATGATATATTATGGACAATTACTACATTTATTGACTGCGACGTTTCAATGAGTGTTCTCTCACCGTTATCAAGCAAATAATACAATCATAAACATTATATATAGAGAGCTAGTAACAACAACTAATAACGGATTGAAAGGGACTATCGACCGGTGGGATCGTTTTTTCGCATTGCCCAACTTGCCGCATCGTCCCCAACTGCACAAAAACGACTTGTAAAACGAAAAAGGTTTCTGATAAAATCCGGAATGGCCAATCGAAAAAGAATTCGAAACTAGTTTAATGGTCAAATCTGGAAGAAAATAAATACCAAGTAGGCTACAAACGATCAGAACCGTAATACACAATAGATAAGATTGGTTATAACTTGCAAGAGTTATGTCCCTCTACTGCGTGCCTATAACGTCACACACGTGCTAGACAAAATGGCAACTGAAAGTAGAAATCTTCTCAACAGTAAAACAGAATTGTCAAGCGAGGAGAAATTTCAACTTAGATGTGCCCTATAATGTGGCACTTTTACGAGGAAATTGTACAAGTAATATTGTTAATTTCTCAGCGGCTGGTAAATGGTCAATTACGTCGTTATCGATAATTGTATCAAACTAATATGTTCTTAAATCCGCGTATAATGGACCATTCAAGCATAAAATGTGCTATAACAAGAA
>NW_008706827.1:7295-9358 GCF_000327385.1 Lottia gigantea
CGATTTTCCTTTTCCTACTAATTAGACNCCAGGAACTTGGAAAAGCACATGAAAGCTAAAAAAACGGAGTCCAAGTGCCATGACTAAAGAATAAAATCTCTTTAACACAAATTATTAAACTAAATAATTATTGAAACTCGCTTCTACTTTATTGTAAAGCGCACCTGGGTACTCAGGTGAAAGATGTGCTTTATAAATACATCTTGACCTCACTGGCACCAAAAATTCCTTAGCAGACCATCGGAAAAAAATGGCCATTGATAAAAAATTGACCATGTATAAGCTTCGTCATTCACTGGTCAGTAACACAGTTAGGCATCAAAATACCATTATATTCGAATTTTTGTAATATTCACAGATCTGAAAGGCATTCAACATTTTGCATTAACTTCTTACATTTGCGACATTAAACTTGTAATATGTATTAGCTACATAGCATTTAGCATTACCTACAGATTTCAGGTTTCGTTTTGCGTAGGTACTTAGTTTATCATATTCCTTACTTCCATAAATATATATTAAGGACATCTCTCTAGTATTTAAGGGGCATCGCTCTGATGTTCAGAAGGCATCACTGTGATGTTCAGGGGCATCCCTCTAGCATTTGGGGGCATCACTCTGGTGTTCAGGAGGCATCACTCTGATGTACAGGAGCATCACTTTAGCATTTGATTGCATCTCTGATATTTAAGGGGTTCACTCTGATTGCATCACAATGACATATAGGGGGCATCACTCTGATAATTTAGGGGGCATCACTCTGATGGCATCACCCTGATATTTAGGGGCATCACTCTGATGGCATCACACTGATGTTTAAAGGGCATCACTCTGACATTTTAGGGGCATCACTCTGATGGCATCACTGATATTTAGGGGCATCACTCTGATATCTAGGGGCATCGCTTTGAACGCATCACACTGGTATTTAGATGGCATCACTCTGATATTTTAGGGGACATCACTCTGATATTTAGGGGGCATCACTCTGATATTTAGTGGCATCACTCAGACATTTCGGAGGCATCACTCTGATATTTAGGTGCATCACTTTGATTGTTTCACTCTGATATTTATGGGGCATCACGCTGATTGCATCACTCTGATGTTTATGGGGCATTACTCTCATGTGTTCGATCTTGTCAGTGACATAAGACTTGAACAACATTTGCCAATGACATAAGTTCCTTAAAATAACAGAGGCCGTATATTTCTAGAAATTTTCATAAATATATATTTGATTTGATTGAACGTCAAAAATTTTAATTTTGGCATTTTCAGAGCACCAATGTGATGTATTGGGGACATCACTCTAGCATTTAGGGAGCATCACTCAAGGGTATAAGGGGCCTCAGTCTTGCTCTCACTGTGACATTTAGGGGGAATTATATGTATATGGGCATCACTTCAGTATTTAGGGGCATCACCGATGTATAGGGGACAGTATTCTAGCGACGTATCACTCTTACTACAAAGAGCATTACTCTGGCATATAAGGGCATCACTTTGATATTTAGGGCACATCACTCTTGCTTAAAAATTGTATCACTGTGATACAGCGACATCACTCTGGCACATAAGATGTATCAACTTGATATTTAGAGGGCATCATTCTGATATTTTAGGGCAGCTCTGATGTATAGAGTGAATGTAACTCTAGCATGAAAGGGCACAACTCTGCTATTTAGGGGACATAACACTCGCTAAGTAATGGTATCACTCTGATGTAAATCAGGCATCATCCTGATATTTAGGGGGCATTACTATGATGTATATGGGCATCACTCTGGTATTTACAGGCATCACACTAGTATTTAGGGAGTATAACTGATGTACATGGGGCATCACTCGAATGTATGAAGGCATCACTCTGATGTATACGGGGCATCACTCTGATATCTAAGGGAGTCACTCTGATGTATAGGAGCATCACTCTAAGGAGCATCATTTCGGTATTTAAGGGCATCACTCTGATTTATAGGGGACAGTACTTTAGCATATAAGGGCTTCACTTTGATAGTGCTCAAGAACGGTATCCCTCTGATGTCAAATACTCATCACCC
>NW_008706827.1:9408-11529 GCF_000327385.1 Lottia gigantea
ATGCCTACATTATGATGAATATTTAGTCCTATAGGTCTTGCTGTATTCAATGTCTCAATCCAATGGGCTTCCCTAGATTGACGAAATTTGGTAGTTTCATCTTCGGGCAAGTCAATTTCTATACGCTGAATTGGGATTAGGGTGAGATCGTCTATTGAATGGTCGTCGAGGTTGAAATGATTAGAGACAGGCTTGTCTTTCTTTAATTTAATGTCTGACCTATGAGCATTAGCTTGGCTATTAAAATTCTCTTTTTCTGAGAATAAAGTATGATTACTCATACTCATGTCATTTTAACCAAAGGTCACAATCAAACACAAATTGTAGCTGTAGGACGAATATATTCTAAGAGGTAAGTCAAGGTATTATTCAATATCATCAAATTACAAAATAACAAGGTGTCATCAACATGTGTTTGTAATCACCCAAAGATGAACCCTATTGAGAAATTGAAAATTCGAAAAATATTTTGTAGGCTTGTGAGTTATTGCCCTTGTTAATGGAAACGCGCTCCATTTTTTTAGCTTGTAAACACTGTAATACAATGTATATAAACACTTGATCATATTTTTGACAATGAATGGTACGTTAAACAAAAAATCTCGAATGATTTTTACTAGCGTGAGTTTTCAATACACAGTTTCTAAGTTATTGCCAAATTCTTTTACGAAAGTGCTGGAGGCTTACAATTTTAAACTATAGTTTTAGTCGAAACTTGAAGCCCTGATATATATTTCATATGAATTTAACTTAACAATGGTGACTTTCAAAATTAAAGGAGAGCTCAACAATATGCAGACCAAATTTCATGCATATAGTATCAAAACTCTAACCTATATCACAAGTCAATTTTGACAAAGTTCTGCTAATGTAAAGGGAAATATTTTGTTCAACAAACGACATTCTATTTAACCTAAGACATTTTAAAACCAAGCTGTTTTTCTGCATTTTTGGATCTCACTAGAAATGTCAGAAACTTTCCCTCATTGGACACTGCGTGGTATAGTTCATATACACCATACGATTGGACGAGAGGCCACATTCAATTCTTCCAATTGGCATTAATGAGCCATCAAAACGAATTCCTCCACTACTAAATCATATCACCCAAACTCACACTCGTTATGACCTCCTCGATTTGCACGTGCATGTTATAAATAAATAGGAGACACTCTCAATCAGAATTTATTGTCACCACAGATCTTGAGGAAATAGAGGGCGTGTCTCTTCACAACTACAGGTAAATAATGTGTGTAGTTATATATAACATGATGATATACTTTAAATATATTCTGATGTATAGTCAACTCTCACCGTGTTCAAGTTGATTTTATTTACTATATCTTGTAATAAACTGGTAGTAGATCTTGACCAATATATCCTAATGATACTATGATGTATATTTTTAGATTGTCAATATGAAACTTACATTGGTAGTATTAATAGCAGTATTGGTCACCGCTGATGCCTGGTGGTTTGGTAAACGAGGTATGTACATGTAGCACATTTTAACAAAGAACTCGCCTCCTACGTTCTTGGCACTTAAATGGACATAATTTTGAGCTCGTCTTCATTAGGAATAAAGGTATTTTAATCCGTCTCTTCCCTTTTCCAGATCTGAAATCTTCACCACTAAGAGCTGCTATTAGAGCATTATGTACAGAATTTGCTGACTCAACCAGTACAGAACCAATATATGAAAACGTTCGTGATCTGTGTCAGTTATTAGCAGACAGACGTCCAGGAGGTATATTAATTACATCTAAATCGTAACTCGATAACCTGAAAGGAGGGGGTGGGGAGAATCTTTACATCAAATTCTCAAGGTATCAAAGGTCTTGTCTGTGTTACATTCTAGCATATGCTATATTGCTTTGGTATAGTCGGCACATTTCTACTACGGCTACGTCATCTGTACGAATCACATGGGGTTTGAGTTTACTTAAATGTATTATATGCATTTATTCTTTGTTACAGGCGAACCACCATCAGAAAGACGCCTTGATACTGAATTCCCATGGTAATAAAATATTAAAATTTTAAACTTGCCTTTTTTATCTGGTTGAAATTTGATGAAATGATCCAGAGTGAACAATGTACTATAGATTTACTATAGCTACT
>NW_008706828.1:0-1363 GCF_000327385.1 Lottia gigantea
GATATATAGGCACAGATTTATGGAACAACAATCACTGGTTAAATTTTTATGTAACGTTTCGACGTGTTTCCCCCGTCTGGACGTTGCATAAAACTTTAACCAGTGATTGTTGTTCCATAAAGCTGTGCCTATATATCGTACTCACAATTGCTAAATGCCATTCAAAGACTTACAGGGATATTCCTCTCTTTTTGTAGGTAGAAAACTTTTTTTTTCCTCCAATCTATAGAAATGTATCCCTAATGTATCTGAAATATCCAGCTGTTAATTTTTAAACCCAAAACTTTACAAAAAATGGTTACGTAACTTTTTAAAGTTTGTTATGCTTTTTGCAAGCAGTTGGAAAATTACTGTACAGACTTGAGTAAAATAAACACCTAATTGTAGAGAAATATGTCTCCTACGTTTTCAACTAAATATATAAAGCCAATATAAAGCCAATACCCCCAAAAATCACTTTCAGGTTGAAAACCCATGCCTTGCACTGAATACAAAAAAAATTAAATATTTAAAACCTTTGAATATCAACCTTAGTATATAATATCAATATCAATTCCTAAAAAGTTCAGGTAATTTCCCACATGACCCAGTATGTGAAATCAAATATCAATCATCATTTTGGATCTATAATGAAGCGTAAACTATTGACAACTACTGGTCTATTTTTAGCTCTCATTTGACAAGAAGGAACGTTAATAAAAGAGAAATATCAAAAGGAGGCTAGATCTGTTATAGACCAATAAAAGATCTCTATTAATTACTTCGTTAGATGTAGGGATTTTACGACTTCTTGTGTTGAAAGACATAGACTTTGTACTGGATTATAGTATTTGTAGTATTACTATATATGGCAATGCATGTGGATAAAAGATCACATCTTCAAGAGATATAATGCCAGTTGTTAATGCCTATAATTATGATAGATGATATTGTGCTAAGAGCTTCTTGCATCAAATTACAGCCTTGGTGTCTAGTGCTGTCGGTATAGAGAGAGTAAATTATGGTGATATTGACAATATGTTTAATGAAGCTGTTCATACAACATACACCTTATTGACAGATATTACAACTTTTTCAACGTTGAATTTATTTTTCAAGATTTCTGTAGAAAAAATGACATCGCTAATTTGAACTGTGCTCTGACAATTTTGAAGCATTGCAAAAAAAGTTTTCTAGCCTCTTAATGTGTATCCATCATATTTACATTATTGAAACCAGTTGGATTTTGTTGAATTATCTGTCAATTGTAAGTCAAGCTATTAATGTTCTAGACACACATTTAAAGGCTACAGAACTTTTCTTGAATCCTCTTGAAGTTACAGGTCTTAAGTTTTCCATGGGAAATTGGTTACATTAATTTTTT
>NW_008706829.1:0-1361 GCF_000327385.1 Lottia gigantea
TTTATTACTTTTCTTTTTTTTCCTAACAGGTAAAATCTTGCATTTTCGACAGGGTGTTATTTCAATATTTTGACTAAGTGGAGTAGCCACTGCGTATTTCCCATTTGCGTCTGTGGATTTAGACTACCCATGTTGCTGAATAAAATGTTATCAAATAAAACACCACAGGAATATGTACTTTAAAGAAGATAAATAATACTGCACCAAAAAAACCTCGTGGATAACCGATTTCCTCCTTATCATGTCGTCTTTCATTACCAGTTACAAGACCTGATCATTCACCCAGATTACACAAACTTCTGACTTTTCTGAAAGTTATGACCACAGACTGAGGTATGGAAAGGAGAGATATTTTTTGCAGGAAAAGGTTTTGTTAGATTCTTTAGGGATAGGCGCCGTCGTATAATAATATACAAACAATATTTCAAGTTAAATTATATGTGCGATAGTATGATAGTATGAATTAAGAAAACAATAGAACAACGGCTAATGGTTACGTGGATCCTGCTTATCATTGGGATTATCTGGACACGTTACATTTAGAGCTGGGTCTAATTCCGAATTTTACCGCTGTCAGTCCCGAGGGTCAGAAACCTTTCTTTATACTAGTCTGAAATTTTACTCTAATTTGAAGCAGCTTTTACATGTGCATATATTATCGAATCAAACAAAAAGAAATTCTATTCCTTAGGATACAGTGCATTATCACCAGCAGAAGTCACATAACTATAAGGACACCCTCGACGTCCTGTTTTTTTAGCTCCCTTTTTGATCTGGCTAACGTGTCGGTGAAATTATTAACCTTACGCTGGTAGAGTTCCTCGATACATCCCAGAACAAATAAACCCCAAACTTCACTTGCTATTTCTATATTATGTTATGCTATAATTAGCAGACAGAATAAATGAGAGATATTAATCTATTAGCTTGTATAGTTAATATTATTATATTTTCTATTAAATAATAATCAATAATAGATTTGATCTTCAGATATCCAATTGTTTTTCAGATTTCGAAATGACGACCAATAACGTAGTCTCTTTAACTTCAAGACGTTTTTCGGTGCATCGTTTTTATTACATCTTGAATCATTTTCTGATAACTCATTTCACAAGTTTTGATAATATATGTTTACTCAATTATCGTATATAAAATATAATAGTTCTATATCGAGATATCTAAAAGATGTAACGTGGTGCAGTGCAATAGAATATTACTGTAGTTCTTATACTCGGTTTACAAACAAACATGTTACTTATAATATCAGGAGATGTTCACAGATCCACCATTGCTATCTCATCATCTTGTCCAATGGTAATCCCATCGTGATACAACAGTCAATGTCCAACTACTGTATCTTA
>NW_008706830.1:0-778 GCF_000327385.1 Lottia gigantea
CTGAATAAATTACAATACGAAGTATACTATCAACTAAACCTATGTGCAAAATTATAGTAATATAAAGATGTAATGTTGTGAATATGTATGATTGCAAATTTGTAGAAGTATATATCTTACATAAATATAGACTACATGTATATAACTAACTATACCAATTGTATAATAATTACTCAAATTAATTACAACTAAATTATTTAATTAAATTATCAATGTTAAAAAAAAATAATCAAATCCGAAAAAAAAAATAAATTAAAGTTCGACAAAAAAAAAAAAATAAAAAAAAAAAAAAAAATAAACAAATAAATTGATCTAGATCTAAATCAAAAACTTTTTATTTTTAAACTAAAGTTATTGAAGAATAGGAATTTTATTTACTTCCTAAACAGAAAAATTATCTCAAAGTTAATGGTAATATGAAAATGACAAAATTAGTGGGAGATAACTCTTGAAATTCAAAATGGCTGACAAACAGGAAGTTGACTTAATGTCAAGGTAGTAAGTTTAATCAAAACTAAATTTTGAACTAATATTCTAAATTTGTTAAGTCTTTATCCAAAATATTAAGACATATATTACTTACAAAATTACTGTTTACATGAAATTAATACTTTTTAAAGAAAGATTATCTCAATATTTCAAATTTAGATTTTACAAGTTATTTAAAAAAAAACAAATAATTGAGGCACATATGAATATGATATATCAATATAGAATATGTAACAATTAATACACAATGAAATACAAAATGAAACTAATACACTTACAGTTTATGTCC
>NW_008706830.1:1480-3123 GCF_000327385.1 Lottia gigantea
AATCATTGATGAAGCGGGTTTGTTGTTCAATGGTTTTAGAACAAGATTTAGGACAAATACCCCCGAATTTATAATCGATACAAAAGATTACATATACACATTAACGAGAGGGTTAATAGATTTAATGAATGGCGAGGATGTTGAAATTGCCGATTACAAGGATTTAGTAGCATACTCAAAATTTCTACATGCGATCAGAAAGTCAGGACCCGAAACAAGAAGATTGAAAGAAGTTGATTTATATATAACAAAAGTTATAGAGCAAGATGAAGAGGAGGTAGATGATTATGCAGAAGATTATCCAATCATACAAGAAATAGACGAATTCGATGATATGGTGGCATCTGGACAAGGTATAAAGTTTTTATCTGACAACAATAAAGAATTGCTTAATAGATTAGAAATAATATTAGCGGCCATGAAAGAAGGTCATCGATCGGACAGACAATACAACGAAGTCAATGGCATATCACTAAAAAAGACTATATAAACGTCATTAAAAAATGTCCAATAAAGAACAATTGTTCGTTATCACCTCGAATAAACCAGACATCAAATTGTCTCTAGACTACGAGTATGAACTCGATCGCAATAAACAGTACGAACTGGGATTAAAGTATTTCTCCGTTTACAATTCCATTAGAAACATCAACGAAAAAAACAATCAACTAAAAATATCGACGGATAACGGAGTTACGTTCGAAACCATAAGCTTACTACCGGGGAGCTACGAATACGTAGCCATCAACGAATACCTATCCGAATACGCAGGAAGCGTGAACGGTAAAAACAATATCGAATTCGAAGGTAATTTGAATCTGAACAAAATAAAACTGATCTTGAGAAATAACAGTCAAGTCGATTTCAACGTAGAAAATTCGTTGAATGCGTTACTAGGGTTCGATAAACGAATATACGCGCAATCGACATTGGTGCCGCACAAGGCCAACATCGAGAACGACATCGACGTGATCAACATTCACTGCAATTTGATCAACGGTGGATTTTTCAACAAGCACAAACGCCAAATCATATACAGCATACCGACTTTTACGGTGCCGATCGGATACAGAATTATAGAGAAACCGTTTCAAACGACCTATTTACCAGTCAATTCTTTCATGATCTAAGATATAAATCTGGAAATCAAAGACGGTAAAAACAGGTTCATAGACTTTGGCAACGAAAAAATTGTCATTCAACTTCATTTAAAACAATCTTCATTCTCTTCTTGATTAGAAAGATAATCGAAATCATCAAATTCATAGTTTTCGTCAAAACTATACTCATCTTTGTCGTTGTAAGGATACATAATTCCTTCACTTTTTGGTGGTTTTCTTTTAACATTATTCAAATAACTTCTAAAAACTTTAGTTTGTTTATCATTTGGAATAACTACTCCATTGGTGAAACTTTTTTCCCATGGTTTATTAAATTCGTTCGACACATCATGTCCGCTTGCTAACTGAACGTAATCTTCTACACTTATCTTATCACTAGAATAACCTTTAAACGTTTTCTTTTCTTTTAAGACACCATCAGAAGTCAAAACGATGTTGTATTTGACTTTTGGTGCTAAATATAAACCAAATATAATTCCACCGTCACCGTAATCGTTTTTACCTTTGCAATAGTCTTTTTCG
>NW_008706830.1:8544-11488 GCF_000327385.1 Lottia gigantea
TATAGACGAATGTATTTTGTTATTGTATTCGTCGACAACAACTGGTAATATTTTAAGCCATTTTTGAGATTTCAATTCCGTGAATTTCTTGAATAATTTGCTTTTAAGAGTCCTGTTGAATCTTTCTATCACTACGGCTTTACCTTCGTTATGCGTGCTGTAAATTTCAAACCCCAGAGATTTCACATTTCTGTTGTAGAATTCGCTTCCTTTATCAACCCACAACTTTAGGGGTCGTCTGTCGGATTGTTTCATTGTGGTTTCGAATGCTTGTTTGACAGTCAGACCGATTTGTTTTTCAAGGGAAAGACCCAAGCGTATCTCGTGTATATGTCGATCACCGTCAAACAATACTTGTACCCTCTCTCGACTGGCATGTTGATTAAATCGGCTGACCAAATTTCATCTTTATCAAAAACTTTGACTTTGAGGTAATGTTTCAGGAATCCAGGAAGAGAACCCAATGACTTTTGAATGTCTCCCGCACCGAAATACGTTTTAAGAGGATGGACATTTATTAAAGACATATTTGTTCAACAATGAAATAAACACCATATATTTTTAATACGAAAGATTTAATACATAGATGAAATTTGTTGTTTGAGATAAAATTGGCCACTTTGGGGATGAGAGATGTTAGCGCAGAGAAGAAACCGTCTCCTTCGTTTTTTTTTTTGTTCGTGTTTTAAAATTAAAGACATTTTTAATGCGGTTATTTTATACTGTATTATTATTAGTGATTCTTGTCTGTGGTTTTGGGTAATTTATATGGAGTCTATTATAATACAGTTTGGAGGAATCTGTTATGATACATATTTAACAGTTTGGGAAGTCTGTTATAATACATTTTTAACAGTTTGGGGAGTCTGTTATAATACATTTTAACAGTTGTGTCTTTTCGGATATGACGCATTGAAACAGCTGAGCATGTGAAATACGTCATATCTGAAAAGACATATACTACTGATTTCGAAAACCTAAATCCATTGTTAGTTGCCCATTGCTGTAAGTTGTTTAAGCAAAGCTGCAACTGACGCTCAATCGTCTGCATGTTTGTAGAGCCATAACACATTAACATACAGAGAGCCATCAACCCCCCGTCTAAGGCACAACGTGATGGAATTAATTTTAATAGAGAACAGGGTAACGGATGATATGCTACCCTGTGGAACTCCATTATCCTGAGGAAAAGGATCTGAAAAAATGGAGCCAAGTCGAACCTTAAACGTTATATCATGTAGGAAATTGGAGATGAATAATGACAATCTTCCTCTGAGACCGAAGTCAAAGAGATCACGAAGAATGCCATATCTCCAAGTGGTGTCATAAGCCTTCTCCAAATCAAAGAATATGGCTACAAGATGTTTATTTTGGATGAAGGCATCCCTGACAAACGATTCAAATCTAACGAGATGATCAAGAGTGCTCCTTTTGGGTTCCGAAATCCACATTGGAGGTTGGTAAGAAGATTGTTTGACTCAAGGTGCCAAACGAGCCTTCGATTGATCATTCGTTCCATGGTTTTACAAATGCAGCTGGTTAATGCAATAGGGCGGTAATTAGTAGGATTCGTAGGATCTTTACCAGGTTTAGGAATGGGTACAATGGTAGCGATCCTCCAAGATGGAGGAAATACACCGTCATCCCAAATCTGGTTGAATATACATAAAAGTTTTTTTAATGTTGGGTAAGGGAGATGTTTTAGGATCTGATAATGTATATCGTCAGGCCCAGTAGCTGTATCACGAGCCTGTTTCAAAGAAAACTTTAATTCCGAGATCGTAAATTTATTATTATAATATTCCTCGTTTTTTGATGCAAAAGTAAGTCTTTTCCTCTCTTCCTGGAGTTTCACTTTCCGAAAAGCATCCGAGGAAAAGTTAGAGGAAGAATTATAAGAAAAATTATGGCCTAAGGAATTAGCAATATCTAGAAGAATAGTGAGAGTTGAACCATCTACCTCTAGATGGTTCACAGATATTGTATCCGCTTTACCCTTGATCCTACGAATCTGTTGATCCTTGAAACATACTCCTGCCATGACGACCTCTTTGCTTGGCGGATAGTCCGCTTGGCTTTCACCCGTGCAATGCGGAAAGAGGCCATGTTGTCAGCGATAAGAGAACCATCTGTAGGTATGTAACAATTTTCGCCGACGAATTCATTATTCTTTTTAAGTAGATCAGTTCCTCCTCTGCCAACTCTCGATCTTTTTATTTCTTGGAAATTGTCTTTCATTAAAATTATTTTTCCTGTAAAATACCAATCGGAAGCATCGGATTTTTTGTCCATATTTGAAAAGATATTGTGAAAGGTTTTGGCATTGAAACCGAGGAGTGACATGTATTGTCTGTGATTCCCTTCCTCGACTATCTCTCCATCTATTTTAATTTGTACTTTGAATGTTTTAAATTTATCAGAGATAGCCTTGATCACATCGGAAAATAGGGCGTTTTTTATCAATGTTTCATCGTCTGCAAGTTCGATTTTATTCATATTTTTTTAAGTATATATTTTTGATTATTTCTTTATTTTGACCGCTGATATTTCTGTATGGAATTTGTCCAAAATTTCATTGAATTCTTTTAATTCTTCAACTGTTATGTTCTTGTCTTCTCTCGATCTTTCGAAAAAGATGTACAATTGATTAAGATACATATTCAAGATATCCGTTTTCTTTTTATAATGAGCTTTCTTTTTGCTCGTGAAACCTAAAGTGATGAGACCGCAAGAAGTCGTTTGAACGGCTGTTAATGCAGCCAATACGGTTGGGACGATGACTGGAAGCATTAATCCACCAGTCACGGCCGTTGCCACCGTTACTCCTACCGTTAGAACTGTGCTCGCTGTTTTGAAAAAAGAATCGATTCTACTCCATGTTTTCCTGCATGTATTGCACTGTCTCAACTTTATTTTCAACTCTTCTTGTNTGTCTATCATGTAT
>NW_008706831.1:0-1362 GCF_000327385.1 Lottia gigantea
ACGTAATCATATTTGTCACATTTCTTGTCAATTTTTTGTTTGCAGGGCAAGAGATGGCGACTTACCCACGACCAAGAGCGTATGTGCCCCCATCGACAGGTTTCGAGCCACCATCGATGGGTTTCGGGCTGCACCCAACGGGCTATTTGGCACCATCGACAGGATTCGGGCTCCAACCGACAGGATTCGATCTGTGTAATGACCAAGGACCAGGAATTTCTGAACAATCATACTAAGAACCGGCAAGCCATTCCAGCAAGTTACTAAGAGCTCCAGTTAAAACAGTGCAACTACTCGCAGCTATCCGTCGATATAGTATATTAATAGTATTGCGTCAAAGAGACACAAAAATCCTTAAAAGGGCAGTATGCAAATTTTCCAACATAAAAAACGTGTATATATCTTTAAAATAAGATTATATTTAATCTGAATTTGTTTTCAAAAGGGGTATGCTAATTAAATAGTTAACACTAATTTTGGTGATGGGAATTAACAGCTCGATATGTTTAGTTAAAACCTTTTCAAAGATAACAATTGTCGAAAACCTCATAGAAAGTTATTTATACACATATAAGTAATCGTTATCCATACTTTTGTGTTTGTATAGATAAAAAAAACACACACACAAGGGTAACAATTACAAGCTATGAGAGTATCATCCTTGAAATTCTGTTATTTATAGAAGTTGTTATCCATTTAACTGTGTTTGTGTGTAAATTGATTACAATCAATAAGAGTATCATCCTTGAAACATGTGTTATTTATTAAAGTAATTGTTATTCATAGAATTATATATATAAACAAAACAAGGATATCAATTGCACCCCATTGGAGTATTCATAAAGTTATCCATTCAAGTAATTGTTATCCATATTTATTATAGTAATTGTTATCCATATACATTAAAGTAATGAATTATTATCCTTATTCATTCAAATAATTGTTATCCATATAAACATTTTCACTTATTTGAATGTGCATATTGAAAATTTTTTGTTAGAAACCATTTTATTAATAAAACAGACTATATATACATTTTTCTTTGTAAAAAAAAACAACTCATCCTTATGCTAAGCTTAATACAACAATTAAACTACTTATTACTGTTCATGGAGCTGATAAAGCTAAATTGTGAAGGGGTACAATCGTCTATATATTTGCTTCACCAGCTAGTGCACAATTTCAGCTATCTGTATCACTTTTCAGATTAAATCTGACATCAGGTTCATAGTCATAAAACGTTTTTGTGTGCCTATCCCTAAGTAATGGCATATAGCAATCAACTCAAAATTTGACTTTTTACAACCGAAATTCAGACTAACTGATGAATACTGTTTGAAACATAATCTTTTTTTAACTTAT
>NW_008706832.1:0-1361 GCF_000327385.1 Lottia gigantea
TTACAGAATGTTAAGAAATGAAAGTACTTTCATTCAAGTAAAATAGATAGTGAGTAGCTTAACCTTGCAGACCACCGATCTGTAGAAGAAAACTAATCGTTTGATATAAAACACATTCTGATTTCTCACGAAGATCAATAAATTCCAGTCATTACTGGAGTGAGGTGAAAGATAATTTTAAAGTGATATATTCATCTAAATCTTTGCTTTATCCACAGCTCAATTTCATCTGTCACTTTCAAAATCGGATGTCTATGTCTCCAACAATTTAACAAAAGCGTATACACCCGGTATCAGTTTTCAAAATTAAGATAGGATGTCTAGTTCTCCAACAATTTAACGAAAACATACACCGGTATCAGTTTTAAAAATTAAAATCGAGTGTCTGGTTTTACATCAATTTAACAAAAACATATACACCAGTATCAGTTTTCAAAATTAAAATCGGATGAAGGCCTATGGTTCTCCAACAATTTAACAAAAACGTACACCGGTATCAGTTTTCAAACTTAAAATCGGATGTCTGGTTCTCCAGCAATTTAACAAAAACGTACACCGTTATCAGTTTTCAAACTTAAAATCGGATGTCTGGTTCTCCAACAATTTAACAAAAACGTACACCGGTATCAGTTTTCAAAATTAAAATCGGATGTCTGGTTCTCCAACAATTTAACAAAAACGTACACCGGTATCATTTTTCAAAATTAAAATCCGATGTCTGGTTTTACATCAATTTAACAAAAACGTACACACCAGTATCAGTTTTCAAAATTAAAATCGGATGAAGGCCTATGGTTCTCCAACAATTTAACAAAAACGTACACCGGTATCAGTTTTCAAACTTAAAATCGGATGTCTGGTTCTCCAACAATTTAACAAAAACGTACACCGGTATCAGTTTTCAAAATTAAAATCGGATGTCTGGTTCTCCAACAATTTAACAAAAACGTACACCGTTATCAGTTTTCAAACTTAAAATCGGATGTCTGGTTCTCCAACAATTTAACAAAAACGTACACCGGTATCAGTTTTCAAAATTAAAATCGGAAGTCTTGTTCTCCAACAATTTAACAAAAACGTACACCGGTATCAGTTTTCAAACTTAAAATCGGATGTCTGGTTCTCCAACAATTTAACAAAAACGTACACCGGTATCAATTTTCAAAATTAAAATCGGATGTCTGGTTCTCCAACAATTTAACAAAAACGTACACCGGTATCAGTTTTCAAAATTAAAATCCGATGTCTGGTTTTACATCAATTTAACAAAAACGTATACACCGGTATCAGTTTTCAAAATTAAAATCGGATGAAGGCCTATGGTTCTCCAACAATTTAACAAAAACGTACACCGGTATCAG
>NW_008706833.1:0-3264 GCF_000327385.1 Lottia gigantea
CCAGGATTTCAAAAACACAAGAAATCAAATCAAAATCTGTAAGTTTTCAAACTAGCTATATGCAGTCTGCATATTGGTGCACAAGAAGTGCTCAAAGACAAATAAATTTTTTGCGTCAAAACTTACAAAGCTACAATGCTGAAATTTTGCACCACAATTCACATGGGCTATCTGGACATGTCAGAAAAAACAGAACTCAAATATCTGCCATAGAACAGAAAATAATTTTTTACATTTTTAATGCATATTGGCCATAGAGGCAAATATGGCCTATAGACAACTTTTTCAAATACACACTTTTGGCTCAAGTTTTGATCTTTTCCTACTAATTAGACCCCAAGGATTTCAAAAAACACAAGAAATCAAATCAAAATCTGTAAGTTTTCAAACTAGCTATATGCAGTCTGCATATTGGTGCACAAGAAGTGCTCAAAGACAAATAAATTTTTTGCGTCAAAACTTACAAAGCTACAATGCTGAAATTTTGCACCACAATTCACATGGGCTATCTGGACATGTCAGAAAAAACAGAACTCAAATATCTGCCATAGAACAGAAAATAATTTTTTACATTTTTAATGCATATTGGCCATAGAGGTAAATATGGCCTATAGACAACTTTTTCAAATACACACTTTTGGCTCAAGTTTTGATCTTTTCCTACTAATTAGACCCCAAGGATTTCAAAAAACACAAGAAATCAAATCAAAATCTGTAAGTTTTCAAACTAGCTATATGCAGTCTGCATATTGGTGCACAAGAAGTGCTCAAAGACAAATAAATTTTTTGCGTCAAAACTTACAAAGCTACAATGCTGAAATTTTGCACCACAATTCACATGGGCTATCTGGACATGTCAGAAAAAACAGAACTCAAATATCTGCCATAGAACAGAAAATAATTTTTTACATTTTTAATGCATATTGGCCATAGAGGCAAATATAGCCTATAGACAACTTTTTCAAATACACACTTTTGGCTCAAGTTTTGATCTTTTCTTACTAATTAGACCCCAATGATTTCAAAAAACACAAGAAATCAAATCAAAATCTGTAAGTTTTCAAACTAGCTATATGCAGTCTGCATATTGGTGCACAAGAAGTGCTCAAAGACAAATAAATTTTTTGCGTCAAAACTTACAAAGCTACAATGCTGAAATTTTGCACCACAATTCACATGGGCTATCTGGACATGTCAGAAAAAACAGAACTCAAATATCTGCCATAGAACAGAAAATAATTTTTTACATTTTTTTTTTTTTTTTTTTTTTTTTTAAGTCTAAATTAGGTCAGAACATGGATTATTTTCCATAGACTATACATTGAATTATGTCACGCGGCCCCATCAGCTGATCAAATTTTACATTGATTTGCTTAGCGCCCTGTAAAATGGATAAATAATATCAGTTTTCATAGTTAATGTTTATTTAAATTAAGACCATAAAATTGTTTGATTTAAAGGGATACTTGATCCCGTGTTTTTTCTCTTTTTTTGTTGAGTTATTTCAGTATTTATCTATTGGTTAGTTATTAAAATATTAGTATTTATTAATTTTTCTATATTGATCATTAATAATGTCAATATTTTCAAATCAGAGTTTTGAAATTGTAAATTTGATAAGCTCGATTCTGTTGATTTTTAATATACCCATATAAGTTAGTGTCTCTTTAAACGAAACAGGGTTATTACAATGTATAACATTTTGACATGCTGTAGTAAATCAGGTTGTTAATAACCAGAAATGAACAATTCATACAGACACATACATTAAACCGACTCAAATATTAAGATTCCAGACAGTATTCATAGAATGAAGAAATTAGAATTCGCTGCAAAATAAATTAAATGTGATCATTAATAGCTTTTATGACAAATACAAATAATGATAACGTCAAATTGCAGTTTCAAAAACTATTTAGCCTGCCAGAAAACAAAAATTAGCTACTTGTTAATTTATCAAACGTCTCTTCTAGGTAGACTTGGTATTTTGAATGTTTTTATTCGTGTATAGAGGGGCATAGAAATACTTAATAGCAATATCTGACCTTGAACACATATTAGAATATGTTCAATTGCCAATCATTTAAAAATGTGGGTCTTCTCGATCCAAAATGGGAGTCTTTAAAACTCTTTAAACAACTAACATGTAAGCCAAATGACATCTGCCAGACATCTCAGGGAAAATTACAGAGTAATACAATATTCTACATTTAGATATTGACTGTTTGATATACCATAACAAGATATTTCACAGTTGTATAGACATAACGAACGTGCGAACAATACCTAAGTCTATAAATGACAAATTAAACGGTTTACAATACTTCACAATCAAAAGCTAATAAATCTTACTTAAAATTGCAGAAATTGGAATAGAAATAAGGTTTTAGTTGAAAGCAGCTAGTCACAAAAGAACTCACCATTATAGTCCAAAAGACGAAAATCACAACAAACAAACGCAATCTAATAGACCTGAATCTGCTAGTTGGTCAAGGCCTTTCAATATAAAATAATAAGAAATATCAAAACCATACAACAGCCTGGTAATAACCATCTAGCATTTGAGAACCATTACATATACTTTTTGAGATAGCTATGTATACAATGTTTGTGTTTTGTATCAGATAAAGTCAGTATAATATGAGATGTAATTTTCATCTTCTGTTCCACTTCAACCTGCAAACAAGAAACAAAACGCTTCATTAGTCTAAAACAAAACTCGCTCACCATCTATAACTTAACCATTATCTATAATTATTCATGTAAACCATCATCTATAACTATTCTTGTAAACCATTAACTATAACAATTCTTCTAAACCATTAACTATAACTATTCTATTCTTCTTAACCATCAACAATAACTATTCTTCTAAACCATTAAATATAACTATTCTTGTGAACCATTTACTATAACTATTCGTGTAAACCATTAACTATAACTATTCTTATAAACCATTATCTATAACCATTCTTCTTAACCATTATCTATAACTTTTCTTTTTAACCATCATCTACAAAACCGTTCAATACCAAACATTAGACATTAGTGTCACAACTTTCATAGATGAATAATAATGTGGGTACAAATACAAAATCTGTAAAAATCATAGCATGTAGAGCTGGTATGCGCCGTGTATGATGGAAGTATAGAGGCTCAATATGTGTGTACGACGTCCTATATTGTCATCTGATGTATACCTCTAAATAGCAGCTAATTCCATTGCAGAGTTGCAGGACAATATAGTCCTACGTGTAAAAGCAA
>NW_008706833.1:7661-10055 GCF_000327385.1 Lottia gigantea
AAATCTTTTTAATCACAATCCAATCGGTTGCAATCAAAGCTGCATATAAAGGAATTCGTGTCGAAATGTAGTCATGAGAATTCTATTTGTCCATCTATGTAGGAACGCACGCCGAAAAAAAATCAGTTGTCTGAATATCGCGTGTTTTTTAAGGTTCCGTTTTAACATTTCTATTTCTATAAACGGATTGTAATACAAGTATAACATACTATGGGCCGTACTTTTCCTAAACTTTTACTAGACTTAAGTCGAACTTTAATTATGCACCGGTCGATCTTTACGAAAGTCGTGCTTAAATTTGACCATCACATGTAGAAAATGAAAGCCTTAATCCTAATCTGTCTGAGTAGATGTAGTTTTGATGATTCATAAGTATTTAAGTCGGAAGCGGAGTGGATAGAGCAAACGACTATCAATAAAAATAGTTTGTTTCCCCTATTGCACACCCACTTCGTTTCCGGCTTGGAACTTCAACCCCATGAGATTTGGTGTGAATATTTATAATAATGAGATCTTGGACAAGTTTGAACTTGGCTATCTTTCGATGAACGGTTTTTGAGTTATTGCCCTTGACTTATGAAAAACGCGTCAAAATTTGGTTGTGAACACAATAGAGAGTACAGTTTTCATCCGATTTAAATGAAATTTGGTATGATCATTTATAATGATGAGATCTTAGTCAAGATTGAATTTGACAATTCTTCGATCAACGGAATTTGAGTTATTGCCCTTGACTTAGTGAAAATAATTATATAAAATAGTTATATAAGAGATGATTGACGAATACGGCCTCTACATAAAAACTTATTTTCTATATAAATATATAGTTCAATTAAAATCGGATATAGTTTAAAGTAGTTAAACTATATGTTCAGAGTTAAATTAAAATCGGATTAAATGTTTCTAAAAGGTAGAAAAGGATTGTTTTAGTGCTCACGACCCAATAAAATGGGAATATATTGTATATGTATTGTGAAAAATGAAATGATTGAATTTTTTCGTCCTACTTTAACCTATATAAAAGCGGTATTTGGAAATTTGATTTTACAAAGGAGAATTCCCAATCGAAATTGCGATTCATTGTCATAGTAAACTTTGCTGTGTGTTTATTTCAAATGTAAAATCATCAAACGCTGTGTTTCTATGGAATTCATACATCGTTGATGTAAAGAGAAAATTGGGAGTCTTGCAAATAAAGTGGTAAAGTAGGACTTTTCAAGGCAACATACAGTGGCGTTTATATGATCCTTTAGGTGATGGGGAAATCCTCACACGGAACGTCCTGAAAGTTCTGAAAGACTTGCAGAAACTGCACAAGACAGAGCGCAAAAGACTGTTTGAACCGAACCTGTTGAATTAGTAATTAAAGGTACTGAACTCAGTTTCAGCACGTCAAAATGATTGTGTTCTGAAGTCTTTATGTAATCGGGATTTTCTGGTGTTTTCCACGAATAGTGATAATGAGCTCGTCCCTTAATTCAAGACAGAGGCTTTCTCGGTAATACAAAACTTCTCAAGAAATCACGAGTAGTGTAATCGGGATCACTAATATTTTTCCGCAAACGGATTGGAAAACTCGACCATGTATTCAAGACAGAGGTCTTTGCAAAATGTCTAAGAACTCCCGAGTGTTGTAATCGGGATTAGTGATATTTTTCGCAATTAGATTAAAAAGCTCGCCCATGTTTTCAAGACAGAGGTCCTTGCGAAAATATCCGAAAAAACCCGAATGATGCAATCGGGATTACCGTAAAATGAGTGAACCTCTGTCCACATTTTTTCTGTAATTGCCTAAAATATTGGTTTTCAGAGTAAATCGAATAAAAACCTTTCTTTTTTTCTTCTAGTTATCATCTAATTGGATGAAATTTCCAGTAATTAAATTTTTTTACAACAATATTGGATTATAACTATCGAGATAAATTTGGGTTTAGAAAATACAATATAGCAGACGATTGGAGTCCTATTTGTTTAAGGGGCGATTGAAACCCTGTTTATATCTTATTTATTTTTCCCTATTTGATATATTATTACATATAAATTCATTAACATATGGAAGGGCGAGCAAATGTGTTTTATCCCAAGTGCAAAGTCTATGAAAATAACAATTTTTACCCACTGGGGGCACACATTTCTCACACGTGGATTGTCTGTGGTTTGAAGAATATTTAAACCGATGAAAAACTCCCCTTCTATTGTTCGAGAAAGTTCGTTGGTATATCGAATTTTGTCTATTTTATTAAGGTGGATTTGATTGCATGCTTCGAAACAGTACTGATAATCTGATAGAATGACTTTGCGTTGATAAATATATAATATAATATAATAAGAATCACACTGCTTCCTTAAAAATTTCAACAGAAAAAGATGTTAAAATTTATCAAGCTTATCGAA
>NW_008706833.1:10105-11519 GCF_000327385.1 Lottia gigantea
AACATGGATTGATTAGCGGTTGATGAATATNTCAACCGATTTAATTAATTTATTATTAAGAAATACATGTATGTTTTTTTCTTCAAATTTTTGAGTGTGAAATGTTGGACGTTTTTACGGGAGATTTCTTGAAGGGACTTATGTTTTGTTTGTTAATGTCTTCGGGTACATTGAAATATATTGTGTGGAAATTTTACATTTGAAATAAACAAACCTCTCCGGCAAATATCATGTAAAACTGACCTAAATTCTGGACAGACTAATAATATATAACCTAATATAAGTTTTAAATGCGCGATTTGTGTGTAAATCGTGAAACGATATCATACAAGTTCGCAAGTATATTCCATACTGATATTAGCCATTTTATGTTATCGCAAGGAGGGCAATGATATGAAGACTTACTTATTCAAATTGTTATTCACACGTCAACCAAATCAACTTTTATTGAGATGAAAGTAGTACAATGACCACCCCTAAACAAGTAAAGATACCAATGCATGGCAAAATAATAAAAGAATGATATAATATAGTCTATTTACCTTGAAAAGGTATATATTATTCCAATTCATGTCCGGACATCTTGAAATATTTTTTGTGTGTGTTTGTTTTGTCAAGTGATTTGATCTCAAATGACCTTGAATATTTCACGTGCATGAGTATTTGTTATTGTTTGTTTATTTTGTAAGTGGGTGAATATTCTCAAGCAGTCACATGCGATCAATAACAATGTATTCAGTGGATTTCCTATGTATCATTAGGTGAGGGGAGGAGGGCGAGTACTGACTCCAGAATTGCCAAGGACACATACAATACTTTCCTAATGTCTAATGATAAAAATTTGAAAGTGGAAGGGGGCGAAACCTCTGTTCTGAGGGAGAATGCATGCCATTTGAACCCTAAGTAGAAATGCTTTTTTACGATCATTTTTGGATTTACTAGTCTTCTATAATTTTAGACACAAAATCTCTCAATAGCTCCTTTCAAATTCCCAACAAAATTGAATATAATTCCATGGCCTATGCCTGGAGTAACTGATTCTTGTAACTAAAGAGACTGTACATAACAACTGTGAACACACCAATCATTTTTGACAGACTTAACTGCAGTCTTTTATCAAAGTTAAATTGAGTTTTCTCCCTTAGAACATAAATTGTTCTGGAACTGTGGCATTTCTTTTCAGCTTCACAAGACATGACATCAGTCGATTTTCTTTCCATAGCACCGATATGAAGGATGTAGAGCCTGGCATACTGCGAGACGACATTCAAATTTAACCTAGGAGATCAATAAATTCTGACAAAAAAACATGCAATGAAAGTTAGATTTTCCCGTCACAATTTCCTTCATTGTACATTTCAATATCTCCCGTCTTCTGTTCAGACAGCTCCATCGGAAAATTTTATAATGTAGG
>NW_008706834.1:0-1361 GCF_000327385.1 Lottia gigantea
TCACCTGAAATAACACGAGAGGTTCAATATAAGTGCCAACTAGTAATACTATCACCTGAAATAACACGAGAGGTTCAATATAAGTACCAACTAGTAATACTATCACCTGAAATAACACGAGAGGTTCAATATAAGTACCAACTAGTAATACTATCACCTGAAATAACACGAGAGGTTCAATATAAGTGCCAACTAGTAATACTATCACCTGAAATAACACGAGAGGTTCAATATAAGTGCCAACTAGTAATACTATCACCTGAAATAACACGAGAGGTTCAATATAAGTGCCAACTAGTAATACTATCACCTGAAATAACACGAGAGGTTCAATATAAGTACCAACTAGTAATACTATCACCTGAAATAACACGAGAGGTTCAATATAAGTGCCAACTAGTAATACTATCACCTGAAATAACACGAGAGGTTCAATATAAGTGCCAACTAGTAATACTATCACCTGAAATAACACGAGAGGTTCAATATAAGTACCAACTAGTAATACTATCACCTGAAATAACACGAGAGGTTCAATATAAGTACCAACTAGTAATACTATCACCTGAAATAACACGAGAGGTTCAATATAAGTACCAACTAGTAATACTATCACCTGAAATAACACGAGAGGGTCAATATAAGTACCAACTAGTAATACTATCACCTGAAATAACACTAGAGGTTAAATATAAGTACCAACTAGTAATACTATCACCTGAAATAACACGAGAGGTTCAATATAAGTACCAATAGTAATACTATCACCTGAAATAACACGAGAGGTTCAATATAAGTGCCAACTAGTAATACTATCACCTGAAATAACACGAGAGGTTCAATATAAGTACCAACTAGTAATACTATCACCTGAAATAATACGAGAGGTTCAACATAAGTGCCAACTAGTAATACTATCACCTGAAATAACACGAGAGGTTCAATATAAGTGCCAACTAGTAATACTATCACCTGAAATAACACGAGAGGTTCAATATAAGTACCAACTAGTAATACTATCACCTGAAATAACACGAGAGGTTCAATATAAGTACCAACTAGTAATACTATCACCTGAAATAACACGAGAGGTTCAATATAAGTGCCAACTAGTAATACTATCACCTGAAATAACACGAGAGGTTCAATATAAGTACCAACTAGTAATACTATCACCTGAAATAACACGAGAGGTTCAATATAAGTACCAACTAGTAATACTATCAAAACAAATCCACTGTTAAAATAGCATCTCTGATTAACAACAGGTCCTGTTTTCATACTTTTAATTTTAATATTTACAAAAAAAAACATCGATAATAGTTCAGTCTGATAATACACGCTATAGTCCTCTTGAGAGT
>NW_008706835.1:0-1362 GCF_000327385.1 Lottia gigantea
AGTATCGTCATTCATGATTGTTATATTGCTTTATATTGTTACAGATTGTCCAATACCTCTGGTATATCCAAACAGTATCGTCATTCATGATTGTTATATAGCTTTATGTTGTTACAGATTGTCCAATACCTCTGGTATATCCAAACAGTATCGTCATTCATGATTGTTATATTGCTTTATATTGTTACAGATTGTCCAATACCTCTGGTATATCCAAACAGTATCGTCATTCATGATTGTTATATTGCTTTATATTGTTACAGATTGTCCAATACCTCTGGTATATCCAAACAGTATCGTCATTCATGATTGTTATATTGCTTTATATTGTTACAGAATGTCCAATACCTCTGGTATATCCAAACAGTATCGTCATTCATGATTGTTATATTGCTTTATATTGTTACAGATTGTCCAATACCTCTGGTATATCCAAACAGTATCGTCATTCATGATTGTTATATTGCTCTATGTTGTTACAGATTGTCCAATACCTCTGGTATATCCAAACAATATCGTCATTCATGATAGTTATATTGCTTTATGTTGTTACAGATTGTCCAATACCTCTGGTATATCCAAACAGTATCGTCATTCATGATTGTTATATTGCTTTATGTTGTTACAGATTGTCCAATACCTCTGGTATATCCAAACAGTATCGTCATTCATGATTGTTATATTGCTTTATATTGTTACAGATTGTCCAATACCTCTGGTATATCCAAACAGTATCGTCATTCATGATTGTTATATTGCTTTATGTTGTTACAGATTGTCCAATACCTCTGGTATATCCAAACAATATCGTCATTCATGATTGTTATATTGCTTTATGTTGTTACAGATTGTCCAATACCTCTGGTATATCCAAACAGTATCGTCATTCATGATTGTTATATTGCTTTATATTGTTACAGATTGTCCAATACCTCTGGTATATCCAAACAGTATCGTCATTCATGATTGTCATATTGCTTTATGTTGTTACAGATTGTCCAATACCTCTGGTATATCCAAACAGTATCGTCATTCATGATTGTTATATTGCTTTATATTGTTACAGATTGTCCAATACCTCTGGTATATCCAAACAGTATCGTCATTCATGATTGTTATATTGCTTTATATTGTTACAGATTGTCCAATACCTCTGGTATATCCAAACAGTATCGTCATTCATGATTGTTATATTGCTTTATATTGTTACAGATTGTCCAATACCTCTGGTATATCCAAACAGTATCGTCATTCATGATTGTCATATTGCTTTATATTGTTACAGATTGTCCAATACCTCTGGTATATCCAAACAGTATCGTCATTCATGATTGTTATATTGCTTTATGTTGTTACAGATTG
>NW_008706836.1:0-1470 GCF_000327385.1 Lottia gigantea
TGAATAGATATATAATAATTCTAAAACTCTTGTAAGTATCAGAACTAACACCAGTAGCTATCCAAGCTGGTCGTCTGTTAGTTAATAGATTATATAATAATTCTAAAACTCTTGTAAGTATCAGAACTAACACCAGTAGCTATCCAAGCTGGTCGTCTGTTAGTGAATAGATTATATAATAATTCTAAAACTCTTGTAAGTATCAGAACTAACACCAGTAGCTATCCAAGCTGGTCGTCTGTTAGTGAGTAGATTATATAATAATTCTAAAACTCTTGTAAGTATCAGAACTAACCCCAGTAGCTATCTAATCTGGTCGTCTGTTAGTGAATAGATTATATAATAATTCTAAAACTCTTGTAAGTATCAGAACTAACACTAGTAGCTATCTAAGCTGGTCGTCTGTTAGTGAATAGATTATATAATAATTCTAAAACTCTTGTAAGTATCAGAACTAACACCTGTAGCTATCTAAGCTGGTCGTCTGTTAGTTAATAGATTATATAATAATTCTAAAACTCTTGTAAGTATCAGAACTAACACTAGTAGCTATCTAAGCTGGTCGTCTGTTAGTTAATAGATTATATAATAATTCTAAAACTCTTGTAAGTATTAGAACTAACCCCAGTAGCTATCTAATCTGGTCGTCTGTTAGTGAATAGATTATATAATAATTCTAAAACTCTTGTAAGTATCAGAACTAACACCAGTAGCTATCTAAGCTGGTCGTCTGTTAGTTAATAGATTATATAATAATTCTAAAACTCTTGTAAGTATCAGAACTCACACCAGTAGCTATCTAAGCTGGTTGTCTGTTAGTGAATAGATTATATAATAATTCTAAAACTCTTGTAAGTATCAGAACTAACACTAGTAGCTATCTAAGCTGGTCGTCTGTTAGTTAATAGATTATATAATAATCCTAAAACCCTTGTAAGTATTAGAACTAGCACAAATTACTCTCTCCCGTTCAATGAGATTGTTTCTGTACCTAAGTGTTTACATCAAAACTAGTTGCTTATGCCGAAAGCAGGAGATTAGAGTCTATCAAATATTTTTGTGTCTCTCATGAGGGCCATTAAGAGATGATACTTTCCGATTATTGTACCCTATCCTCCCTCTGCCTGTGATGCTATCATAGTGAACTAAGGCCCCGTGTGCTATTCATGTTAAAGATCTGTAAAAATTTCAATTTCATATGAACAATGCATTGAATTTTGAATCATCATTAGCTCAAATGGGAGCAGAAAGTAGTACGTACACCCTATCATGTCTGTGAGAATCAAAATATTTAGAATTAAAGTGCCATTCTCAAATATGCTATTTGGAGCCACAGTAGCTCAGTGAGTTAGACGTTTGCTCACTAACCTGAAGATTTGGGGTTCAATTCCAACGTAAATCAAGATATATACCTTTGGATTTTCAATGTTCTCCACTCACAGTGATGCAAGTTTGAGGGACTGACATGGA
>NW_008706836.1:1599-6992 GCF_000327385.1 Lottia gigantea
ATATGGTGCTGATAACATTGAGGTAATTATATAATGTTTAANNCGTGCCTACACTTCTAGTTTTTTCACCCATCAACATTTCTTGTAGAAGCAAATTAGGTCACGTTTTTTATCTGATGTTTTTGTTGTTTGTTTGTTTTTGTACCAACAAGATGTTTGACAAGTGCAAATTTTGGTATGATTTGACAAATATTGAGAATGTTTTTAAGATAGGTTCACTTATTTAAAATGTAAGAAAATGAATTACTTATATGAATAGAAAGTAGAGGTGATCTAATGACTTGAAAATATTCAAGTTTGTCTCACATGTCCATAATTAATTCAAAATTAGCTAAATTAGACGAAAGTTACCAGCAAAATTCCAATGAGTGACCAATCAAGAAAGCTCAAAAAGTCTTTTTTGTTTATCCAGACTGTACATAAATGGACATTTATGATTGGTCAAAACTCTTAATTATATGCAATAAGAACATAATAATATGATTAAGAATACATGATAATTCATTAGAAACACCAATTAATCAAATAGTTTGCTTAATTTGACACTAAAAAATAACGAAACCCATCTTTAGCTTTTGATGTACAGAGCATATAAGTGGCTTTGGAAATCAATGTTCAAAAGATTCGATATGTTCGACACATTAATTGAGTAACATCCCTTGACATGCTGAAAATTTATTGGCTAATTCGGTGTATCTTGCTTGTCAATGGAATGGTGTACTATTTATAAAAATGCCATTTGCAATCCATGTTTTATATATCCTAAAAAAAAAACAAATCCATGTGACAATTATTAAAATTTAAAACCATTAATATAGATTGTCTATAGCCATCATATTCTATTTTTAGGTTTATCATTCCAATTTCATGCCTTTAGAATGGACAGTACCACATAGAGAAGAAAATGTCTGCTATGCCAAACTAGTGTGTTTAAAAACAGAAAAGGTATGAAAATCTAGATGACTTTAGTTTCATTTCAATATTGATACTTCTGTTTGGGTTGCATGGATAGTTCAGTGGGATACTACTCACTTACCTGGAGGTCGAGTTCATTCTGAGTCCCCTTCCAGGACAAACTCTTTTCCTAAGTTTGTAAGTTTACATTGAGAAAGACCATACTTACAACAAAATTAATCGTAAGATGTTTTTGTGGAATGATGCTCTGGCTTCCCTTTGTCATGGATGCTGATCGGAAAAAGCAACTAGTATTTCTGATGCGACCATAAATTGAGGTGCTCCTTAATGTGTTCAAGATCTGTCAATAATTAAAAGGTCTTGTAACGTCTTTGATGTGACCAGTCTTAGATGATCTAGCTTAACAGAAAAAAATTGCCTCTAAAGGCGCCCGCACACGGAGAGAAAATGGCGCAGCGCCAATTATGCTCGACTAGTAGCGTTTCGTGTGCGGGTAATTTTTAGTGTACATTTGGCCACCCGGAAATATCTATCGTGTTTGATATTTTTGACCACTCGTGGCCGATAGCACGCTGTGTGCGGGTAACTGTGCGCGACTTTCTCAGACGACGAACGCAACGCTATTAGTACAAGCGTGACTCACTGTAGTAGTCCGCTATTTTGATGGATCGTGTGAGTAGTATGGTGAGAAAGTAGCAACATTGGCACTGTACTATTGGCGTGCACCACATTCTCTCCGTGTGCGGGAGTCTTAAAGGCTGGAAAAGAAAAGTAATGTAAAAATTTGGTAGAATTTTTTTTTCAGTTTTTTTCTTTCAGTTTTTTTTTTTCTTCAGTTTTTTGGGGTTTTTTGCCTTGTAATTTTTTTTTATAGTAGTTTGAAGCTCATTTCTTCTCTTATTACAGGAAAGAGTTGTAGGTTTCCATGTGTTAGGACCTAATGCTGGAGAGATAACACAAGGTTATTCTATAGCTATGAGAAAAGGGGCTACTAAAGAAGATTTTGATATGACTATTGGTATACATCCAACATGCTCTGAGGTAATATATCATCAATTTTAAAGAGACAGGTTTGCCTTTTTGTTGATTTTAGTCTGGAATATATCTGAATACTCAGATGATGGGTATCACAGAGTCAACTGTTGTAATGAAACTGACGGTGAAGTTATTTTTTGAAAAATCTATAACCAATTGAATTTCATGAGGTTCTTGTTCAAGTATTGCTCCCTGTATAGACATTGATAGAAAACATAAAATTTACAATAACCCTTACTATTTTGAAAACTGCAAAAAGGGTTTTGGTCCAAATTCACACTCTACCTCAGAGTAACACAGATATAAATTCCAAGATTCATAACTTCAAGAGTTGTTTAGTCATGGAGCATGTCATTAAATGAAACAATATGTATGTGGATCCTCCAAAATTTATTTGTTGGAAAGGGACGGCACTTACAGTATATGTATCTTTAACCACATTATAGGATTGTATTCAGTTGTACTGCAGTTGTGGCGAAATTTACCTCATTGCACACTGCATGTCATTTCCCATTATATGCACCTAGAAAATAAAAAATAAGATGTAACTCTACTGTAGTCTGAACAATTACAAATCAGTACTAGTTATCTCCCTTGTAGCAAATCAGGTAGATGCCACTACACTTATTCTTAATTCGCTGCTGGTTATAAAGTATATTTATCATATAAGGCTAATATTATGTTTATTTAAGAATTAAACGTTGGTCTGACTGGCATTATCATTGTGTAAACGTAGTTGATCACCTGACAAACTGAAAAAGTCATATATGTATGTTTGTGTTGTGATCAACTGCGTTTACACACAAATAATACTAGTGAGATCAACATTTAATTCTTATATTTATATTCAGATACTTTTATTAACACAATTTTCATTGTTTTATATGATCTGTTCTTTGAATTTGCCACAAAAATTGTGTTGTTTATTCCTTTTGAACACAATGTTTCATTACACATAAGGTAACGTTCTCAAGTGATGTCATTACCTGTATGTGTAATGAACGTCATCACTTGAGAACGTTACCTGCATGTGTAATGAACGTCATCACTTGAGAACGTTACCTGCATGTGTAATGAACATCATCACTTGAGAACATTACCTGTATGTGTAATGAACGTCATCACCTTAGAACGTTACCTGTATGTGTAATGAACGTCATCACTTGAGAACGTTACCTGTATGTGTAATGAACGTCATCACTTGAGAACTTTACCTGTATGTGTAATGAACGTCATCACTTTAGAACGTTACATGTATGTGTAATGAACGTCATCACTTGAGAACGTTACCTGTATGTGTAATGAACGTCATCACTTGAGAACGTTACCTGTATGTGTAATGAACGTCATCACTTGAGAACTTTACCTGTATGTGTAATGAACGTCATCACTTGAGAACGTTACCTGTATGTGTAATGAACGTCATCACTTTAGAACGTTACCTGTATGTGTAATGAACGTCATCACTTGAGAACGTTACCTGTATTTGTAATGAACGTCATCACTTGAGAACATTACCTGTATGTGTAATGAACGTCATCACTTGAGAACATTACTTGTATGTGTAATGAACGTCATCACTTGAGAACATTACTTGTATGTGTAATGAACGACATCACTTGAGAACATTACCTGTATGTGTAATGAACGTCATCACTTGAGAACATTACTTGTATGTGTAATGAACGTCATCACTTGAGAACATTACTTGTATGTGTAATGAACGTCATCACTTGAGAACATTACTTGTATGTGTAATGAACGTCATCACTTGAGAACGTTACCTGTATGTGTAATTAACGTCATCACTTGAGAACGTTACCTGTATGTGTAATGAACGTCCTCACTTGAGAACGTTACCTGCATGTGTAATGAACGTCATCACTTGAGAACGTTTCATGTATGTGTAATGAATGTCATCACTTTAGAACGTTACCTGTATGTGTAATGAACGTCATCACTTGAGAACTTTACCTGTATGTGTAATGAACGTCATCACTTGAGAACATTACTTGTATGTGTAATGAACGACATCACTTGAGAACTTTACCTGTATGTGTAATGAACGTCATCACTTGAGAACATTACTTGTATGTGTAATAAACGTCATCACTTGAGAACGTTACCTGTATGTGTAATGAACGTCATCACTTGAGAACGTTACCTGTATGTGTAATGAACGTCATCACTTGAGAACGTTACCTGTATGTGTAATGAACGTCATCACTTGAGAACGTTACCTGTATGTGTAATGAACGTCATCACTTGAGAACGTTACATGTATGTGTAATGAACGTCATCACTTGAGAACATTACCTGTATGTGTAATGAAACGTTGTGTTCAAAAGGAATAAAGAATCCATAACAATTGTTGTTTTGTTATGTGCAATGATACGGTACTTGTAAATGTCTTAACAAGGATTATATTTGATTTAATTTCAGATATTTACCACGTTAAATATAACGAAGAGTAGTGGTGAAGATACAGCTGTAGCTGGTTGCTGAGGTTAATTTCCCTATTGTTAATAGTCTAGAAACCTGGATTAATTATTATATTTTTCAAATTTGGGATAAAAATTAGGATACATCATTCCTTCCTGTGAAAACTATCAAAATGTACTATAAATTTCACAAAAATATCAATGTACACGTTATCAAAAGTTACATGTTTTTGTGAAAAACATCAGATTTACTTAAAGTCTTGATAAAATGTCAAAATTCTTGGAAAAATATTATATTTTATGCTATTCTGAATAATATGTTCTGTGTTATCCCAGTGAAAATAAAAATTTGTTTAATCCGGTGAAAAATTAGAAATCCGCATTCCCGAAAAATTTGTACCAGGTTTTAGGTTATACAATAGGGTTATAAGACCAATATTACATGTAAAAGACTGGTGTACTATAAAATAAAGTAGTACTATATGACAGAATTGATCAGAAACCTATACGTAGGGTGAATAATTCTTGATAATACCTTGTCTAATACATGTCTTTAATAGTTTTCATACAATTTTATTTTTTACATATATTATATCAGTGAACTTTCTGATATAACTGATCATTTGGAATGGTTTTGATTTATAGTGATGGGTTTCAAGACTGTTTAATAGAAACCTGAAACATGTTGTTACTTGAGTGCAATCTTCGGACAACTGACCTATTTCAGCCTAATTTGTTCCAATTTTTTTTTTTTTTTAGTTGGGGACTAGTTAAATTTATTATTACATTATTCTGTTACACTTTTTGAATTTTTCAAGGTATAGTTGGGTTTGGCAAAAAAATTACAAGTATAAATTTTTAGAACCGTTTTAGGAACATATTTATTTTATTAAATTCACACTTTCCCAAACTGCTACTTGAAATGAACTCGTATGAAAACTATTATAATACTATCATTTAGCTTTTACTTGTTAGTTTCAATAAAAAGAAAGTTGAGTTGAT
>NW_008706836.1:10007-11452 GCF_000327385.1 Lottia gigantea
ATAATATTTAATGCAGAAAAAAAAAAACTTTAATGGTTATGAGTTATTGCCCTTGACTCCATAAAAAAACTCACAAAAATCAAACATTATTTGAAGGTTTATCTTTTATTAGAAATCAAATCTGTTTTTTTTTCTCAAATTTCATGAGTAGGTAGAACGATTGAAAAAGATAATTAGAAAAATCTTCATGTTGATTTCAACGGATCCAAATCATATCGTCTTTATCAATTCTGCATCTGAACTTTATTGACCATCTGGATTTGACGTTTGTGTTTGATCAGGGGTTTTCAATCTTTTTCCTGCTATTACCACTTTAGAATCGATTGCTTTGCCCTTTTTGTCCCTATTGATCCTACCTCCCCCTCCAGAGTAGCCAGATTTTTAATTTAGTCTGCCCCACCGCCACTGATATTTGGATGGGAAAGGGGCAAACATTACTTTGGATAACATTCGAATTAGATGTTTATGAGAATAATTACAGAGCTGTATCACTTTAAAATATGAGTGATATTAGAGGGAATGGTAAATGATTTTGAGGTGATGACGTCATGGTACCAGGTAAAACTAAGGTGCAGTGTAATAGAGAATCAGATAGTTCTTGTACACGGTTCCTAATATACCTCAGTACAACACACTATTGTAGTTAACCAACGTCTTCATTAGGCTTCTACAGACAGACAGCATTGTTGCCTCGCCAATATGGTAAGTATTACTTACTTTATCAACGGGAGAAATTTTTAGTTAAAGGGATTGTAAAGAGGTTTTTAAACTTTTTATGTGTATTGGGGGCACTAGTAGCATCAATTTGCACCATTCCAAATTTCAACCAGAGGCACTAATAGTATCAATTTGAACCATTCCAATTGTCAATCAGACGTCTGTGGTTCCAGCAATTCCACTTAATATAAGAGTGTTTTTTATACGCCCACATCTATATATAGTCGGCACCCCTGTCCGTCCGTCAACATTTGCTTGTAAACGCTCTAAAAACTAGATTTTTTGATGGAATCAAATGAAATTCGGTATGTGTATACATATTCACAAAACAAAGATCAAATTCGAATTTGAGCTATTTTCGACCGTTAGAAGCAGTGTTATTGCTCTTGCCCCAAAATCTTGAATATTTACCATCCGCATGCCGTGGTGGGCGTATATGGCTGTGGTCTACTATCTTTATTTATGACGTCATTGTTGCATAAGCTCTTACATGATAATTATTATTAACAGCGTTTTGAAATATTGACGTCAAAAAATGCTAAGTTTGAGTAGAATCGTGAGATTCACCGATTGAAAATTGGAATGGTGCAAATTGATCCTATTAATGCTTCTGACGGAAATGACAAGTTTAGCAAGTTTACACTTCCTTAAAGAGATTCGCCTTTCCGATTTCACATAACTTGGGTCCCAGCAAATAATTGGATTAGATGGTTTTTGATTAGACGCCC
>NW_008706837.1:0-1360 GCF_000327385.1 Lottia gigantea
GAAAGTCAGGAGATTTGTTAGAGAGTGGAATATTTGATGGTATGTAGGCTACCACTATTGATCATTAATAGACTTTAACTTAAATTCTACCATATTGATTCAACCATTATTAATTAAGCATTAACCATTAAGCTCTACCCTGAGCTTGTACATTATTTACTCTTGAAATGACCTTTACCATTATCCTTTTGCATTTTGTTGACCATTACCATTTAACCTTAAAATACAAGACCATTACCATTTAACCTTAAAATACAAGACCATTACCATTTAACCTTAAAATACAAGACCATTACCATCTAAAATCAAAATACAAGACCATTACCATTTAACCTTAAAATACAAGACCATTACCATCTAAAATCAAAATACAAGACCATTACCATTTAACCTTAAAATACAAGACCATTACCATCTAAAATCAAAATACAAGACCATTACCATTTAACCTTAAAATACAAGACCATTACCATCTAAAATCAAAATACAAGACCATTACCATTTAACCTTAAAATACAAGACCATTACCATTTAACCTTAAAATACAAGACCATTACCATTTAACCTTAAAATACAAGACCATTACCATTTAACCTTAAAATACAAGACCATTACCATTTAACCTTAAAATACAAGACCATTAGCATCTAACCTCAAAATACAAGACCATTACCATTTAACCTTAAAATACAAGACCATTAGCATTTAACCTTAAAATAAAAGACCATTACCATCTAAAATCAAAATACAAGACCATTACCATTTAACCTTAAAATACAAGACCATTACCATTTAACCTTAAAATACAAGACCATTACCATTTAACCTTAAAATACAAGACCATTACCATTTAACCTTAAAATACAAGACCATTAGCATTTAACCTTAAAATAAAAGACCATTACCATTTAACCTTAAAATACAAGACCATTAGCATTTAACCTTAAAATAAAAGACCATTACCATCTAAAATCAAAATACAAGACCATTACCATTTAACCTTAAAATACAAGACCATTACCATTTAACCTTAAAATACAAGACCATTACCATTTAACCTTAAAATACAAGACCATTACCATCTAAAATCAAAATACAAGACCATTAGCATTTAACCTTAAAATACAAGACCATTAGCATTTAACCTTAAAATAAAAGACCATTACCATCTAAAATCAAAATACAAGACCATTACCATTTAACCTTAAAATACAAGACCATTACCATTTAACCTTAAAATACAAGACCATTACCATCTAAAATCAAAATACAAGACCATTAGCATTTAACCTTAAAATACAAGACCATTAGCATTTAACCTTAAAATACAAGACCATTACCATTTAACCTTAAAATTCAT
>NW_008706838.1:0-1360 GCF_000327385.1 Lottia gigantea
GAATAAAGAAGGGGAAGAGGACCATTAGGTACTTTCCCGCTTGCAAATGTTAATTGGACAGTCCTTACGGACTTGCCCTCCCGAGGTTTGTAGAGGTATAAACCCTCTACAGCGTGATTGTGGAGCTTAAGATCCTCCAGCAATTCACCCTCTGAGTACTCGGAGGGGACGCCATAAATGACGACCCGTTCCGTCTTGTTGAAGGTGGACATGGCCGAGTCCACCTTCATCCCACACAGTGCGGTTTGGTTGGCAGCATAAACCGCATCTGCCAGGAACTCAAAGTTCAGCCGCACGTTGCCGTTGGCCAGGACTTTGACCTCCGGAAGAGAGCTATACTTCCACTCTTTCCGGATGAAGTCGCCGATGACCTTCGACTTCGTGCTGCCGAAAGTTTTGCCCCCGCTTGGCTTCACTATTACAATGTTGGAGAACTCCGGCCTTGCTACCCTGGGTTGCATGGTAGCAGCTGGCCGACTCGCAACATCGGCATAGCTAACCTTGGTGGATTGTTGGGAGGCCATTTTAGCTGAAAATGAAGGTTTGATTAGTGCAAGTATAAAATATAAAATACAATACAATAGATAGATAAGACAGATAAGATATAGCTATCAAGAATGCCTTGCAGACTGTGCAAAAATTGATAGTATGAAAATGAAAAGAGAACAACGAAACAAAACGAAACCTAGTGAAAGCTTTGTAGGACAGCTTGAATTTCTTCGTAGTGAACACGCGCGAAATTTTCCTTTTATACTCGAAAATGGAGTCGAAAAATAGGATCGAAAGCTTTTCTCGTGAAATAGCGCGGACTTGATAGTGAGCACCGTAGTTTTCGACTCCATTTTCGAGTATAAATAGTGTTTTTAGTCGTCGCGTTCGCTTCATTCAGTTACTAGACTTTCGCACGACGACACCGTCTCACTAACTAAATTCACATCATGTCTGGACGAGGAAAAGGAGGAAAAGTAAAGGGAAAGAGCAAGACCCGATCATCCCGGGCTGGATTACAGTTCCCTGTCGGTCGTATCCACCGTCTGTTGAGAAAGGGAAACTATGCCGAGCGAGTCGGAGCTGGTGCCCCAGTCTACTTAGCCGCTGTTTTGGAATATTTGGCTGCTGAAGTTCTCGAGTTGGCTGGTAACGCTGCCCGTGACAACAAGAAATCCAGAATCATTCCAAGACATTTACAGTTGGCTATCCGAAATGACGAGGAATTGAACAAGCTGTTGTCCGGAGTAACCATCGCTCAAGGTGGTGTCCTCCCCAACATCCAAGCCGTTCTCTTACCCAAGAAATCCGAGAAGGCTGCATCCAAATAAATCTAGCGATTTATTTAGAATACACAAAAAAACGGCCCTTT
>NW_008706839.1:0-1360 GCF_000327385.1 Lottia gigantea
ATGTAGTAAAGAGAGAAGATGGTCATGGTATAGAAAAAACTCTTCATAGGAATCATTTGCTTCCAATTGGTTCCGTTATGTTTGATGTTCCTCAGGATATACCATTACCTCCTCAACCTAAACCTAGGAAAAGAAAAGCATCTGTTTCGATTGCTTCACGTGAATCTGAGGAAAGCGACGAGGAAGGAGAAGTGGTTATTGTGGAAAGGAATGATGTGCACGATTCCTCAGCTAGTCCCGCAATGATTGACCCTCCAGATGATCTAGATGACGGCAGTGATTCTTCTTCATCTTTAGTCCTTGACGAGCAACTTCCTCAAAGATCTTCCCGGGTAAGACGGCCACCGCAGAGATATCAGGATTATGTCATGTCTCAGTCTGTAACTACGAAGACTTGTCCACCATCAGTTCTGGCTCTAATATTGTCTGATGAATTTCTTGAGTTACCTTTGGACAGACGTAAATCTATTAGTCAGTTTTTGAAGAAAGAGTTTGAATTTTAACTGTACCAAATATTTTATTGGGTTTTGTTTTAGTTCTGTATTGATGTCGAGACGACATTTCTCAAAAGGGGGAAGTATGTAGCAGACGACATTTTTGACCTGTGTATTATTATGTAGGTTAGATGTGTTTACTAGGTTTTACTTCATTCACCTGAGCACTGATTAAAATTATTACTAATTGATATCACTTTACTAACAATGTCTCAGTGTACTTTCTGGCTTCTGGTTGGTCAATTTGAAGGTCCTTGGGGTCAATTTCTGTATCTCTTTGAAACATCCAAACTCTTCCTTGTTCATTCATATTATAGCTTTCTAGATATCAACAACACCTTAGATTGATCTCTATATCAATCTGTTTCCTTCTTGGTGATTTTTTGGAATACCTTTATATTTAGTACTTTGCTATCTTCAGCAATTTACAGGTATGTGTGTTATATCTCATGTAGGTTTTGTCTTGGGAGGGTATAATTTGCCATAGTAGCCATTTATATTGACTCATGTCAGAGTCCGGCTTATTAAATCTATTCACTATTTTAGCATACGTTATTTTAGTTCTTATGTAATAAGAAAAGGTTTTAATAATGTAATCATCATTTTCAGAATAATATAATTAGATGTTACAATAGAAGTAATTAATTGTAATTAGTATCCTTTAAACCCCTCTTAGGGTAGGTCATTATTTTGGTTATTTAGTCTGTAATATAGGTGTTTAAATACAGTGATTATTTATAACGTAATTTGAAATATATCTCCTGCTATATCGTTTTCTGTATATAGCTATAGTTAATGTTCCGCTTAGTTTATACAATTATAAAGACCAGTTACATATAATATTTAATTAAGTAGCTTAGTTTCCA
>NW_008706840.1:0-2297 GCF_000327385.1 Lottia gigantea
GAGATAAAGGTCGCAAAAGCTTGACAATGTGAAGATGACATAAACCAAACAAGAATAAACCATCCTTCTTTCTATTACTAAGAATCGATGTGGAACAAAGAATTCCAAGTTGAAATGGTTCCCTATATTTTATTTAATATTTAAGACCTATTACATATACAGTCTGATAATCATTGGATATTTCAAATCAGTCTCTCTTCTACCTAGAAACGTTATTCATATTAATAAGTAGTTTGAATTTACTTTCATTTGTTATCAATTGAGATGTCTGATAGTCGAAGAGTTTTGTTTCATATTTTGATTTTGTTAATTTCAAAATCATGGAGTTTCACTATCAACAGTTTCTGGAAGAAATTTCCTTACACTGGACCTGTTACATTTAATTATTATAGTTTGATATCAAACTCTAGTTTAATCTACTGTACAGCAACTTGTTCATCTCTCTACAACTGGGATCAGATTTATTATCAAGGAGAAGATTGTTATTGTTTAGCACCAAGTTATGTTAATGGTACAGGAATGGTAACGACCAACTCGTCCATGTGGACTATTTTTAAGGGTATGTTATATTGACATTTTTCTTGTGGTTTGGGTAAAAGTATAATAGCTTAGTAACTTGATAATTTATTTAAACTCCAACTTGTTTCTGAAACCATAGATTTTCTATAATTATGTTTGTATTTATACTGTAAATCTTGAATAAATATTATTAAGTCAGTATAATATCATGCATTTACATTGTGACCATACGACTGCAACAATTTTACCTCGTGACCATACGACTGTTGCCATTCTTCCCTGTGATCATATGACTGTGACCAAGTACATTTGTGACCTGACGACTTTTACTTACTGTGACCATACGGCTGGTCATTTATTTTGTAACCATACATCCGGCCATTTTACCTTGTAACCATACGGTTGATCAGTTAACTACTTTATTTGACATTATTCGAGATCAATTAATAAATGTTTTATATTACAGAAGAAAGTTATTGTACTGAGAAGGAATACAAGATATTTCCAGATCAAAAATATTGTTTGAAACATTTTTTAACGGGACAAACATGGGAGGATGACAACATAAGATGTCGACAAGACAGCGGGTATTTAATATCGGTGTATACTCTACAAGATTTGACTAATTTAAGATCTCTTTACACACGTAAGTTAATTTTATACATAATGACTAGGGTTAGGACTAGCAGGTTGTACAATAAGAGCCACAAAGATTACTGCATCACCATCAACAATACTTTATATTGGGTAATTTTACAGACGTCATTTCTCTAATGTCATTCAAGAACAGACTGGGGAAAAGTAAAATTTATTCAATGACGTATCATTTATTTGAAATATAAAACATGAAACAAGGAACTATCTCCTTTCAGATAACCGTTTTATGTATATCGGAGCTCACAAAAAACGGAATGGAACAGATTTTGTTTGGACAACTGGTGGAACGGTATCCAAGATGTTCTGGAATTCTGGTGAACCCAACGACGCTTCTGGTACAGAAATGTGTGCTTCAGTGTTATCATATGGTGCCTTTGATGATATACTGTGCAACAGAAAATTCAGTTTTATTTGTCAAATATTAACTAAATAAAACAACACACAGGACTGTTTTATTTGTTAAATATTAACTAAATAATATAACAAACAGGGCTGTTTTATTTGTGTTTGCTACATAAGTACCCAGACCTCCGGAATACAGATATGGACAAGGAAGATTTGGAACACAACCTGGAGAGTGGTAAAAATCAGGGCAGATGCAAGACTTGACCGCTCACTTGTATCGCAACAGGGACAAAGCTGAAGGGGAGAAATTCAGGGATATGGAGAACTACTTCAACGGCCCGGTTGGTTCTGTTACATGGCAACGCTTTCTTGGTGAAATGGTCCCTTTATTGATTAACCGGATGACTTCAGATATCTTTCTTTTATTGACAAACAGTCTGGAACACAAAGTTGTGAATGCATTAACCCATCTTCACAATATCAAACTTTTACGAACTTCTTATACCTTAACTGCAATAGCCAGCTTTCTTGTATCTCCAGCGATTTTATGGGATTTTACGCAAGTGAATAAAAACAATGAGAGACCTGGACATAAAGTCTGTAAACAGTATGTCTTATGGCTTACACACATCGAGGGATCTGATTGGTTGTATCCGGTAGCGTACACTCCAGTCAAATCGCTGCTCTAACTAACTTCCATGATACAAGAACCGTTGCTATTGCAGACAAAGTATGAGATAAAGGTCGCAAAAGCTTGACAATGTGAAGATGACATA
>NW_008706840.1:7210-11043 GCF_000327385.1 Lottia gigantea
TTGTTCCAGAGCATGTTCGAGTTGTTCCGTATCGTGTTCGAGCTGTTCTGGAGCATGTTCGCCATATTTTGAGTAACCATCATTACCTAGCGAAGCTGTAGTGTTGGTTGACAGCATTACCACTTCGACTGCTTTCTTGCTATTGGTCTGAATAAAATTATTAGGAATATGGTCATAACCATCAGAATAACTATTTCTATCTACTGTATTCTGTTGATGATTTTGAATAGAAGTAGTATGTATTATGTTTCTTTCACTATTCCTAATATTTGAATCCAATAAGTCCTTGTCCGTCTGTTGTTTCTGTTTTCTCCGTTTCAGAAAGCTGAATTAAGACAAACAAAATGTAATCATTATTTTTTATCTAAAATTAAATCTGTCTATCAAGGACTCTATCCTATTCTTATGGACCATCAGAAGAACTGTTATTGTTAAAGTCACGAAATAACCGCTTCACACAGAACAGGGCTTCAAAAGTTAAAAACTCCAAACTTTAGCCAAAACAGACTTATGAATTAAACCTTTAAACTGTGCATTGTATTTCAGTTTCTTTTCAGACGCTCCCAAATCTTTGTGTATCTTTCTGTAGAAAGCGAAAGTTAATAAGAAACATAGGAGTACTTACCATACGACTATAACAACAATTACAGATGCTAAAACTACACCACTAACAATACAGCCAATTATCACAGGTACTAAAACAGAGATATCATTTATAATATAATATTAACATTAAAATAACAATATACACTAAAACTCCACTAACAATACAGCCTACTATCACAGATACTAAAACAGAGATATCATTTATAATATAATATTAACATTAAAATAACAATATATACTAAAACTACACCACCAACAATACAGCCTACTATCACAGATACTAAAACAGAGATATCATTTATAATATAATATTAACATTAAAATAACAATATATACTAAAACTACACCACTAACAATACAGCCTACTATCACAGATACTAAAACAGAGATATCATTTATAATATAATATTAACATTAAAATAAAAATATATACTAAAACTACACCACCAAAAATACAGCCTACTATCACAGATACTAAAATAGAGATATCATTTATAATATAATATTAACATTAAAATAACAATATATACTAAAACTACACCACCAAAAATACAGCCTACTATCACCAAAATCTAGAGATCTAGATGAACAATAATTTAGTCGGCACAATCCTGGAAATCATCGCTATAAAATCTTGATTGACCTCTAAAAATATAATCCCGAAGATAATTATAATGGTGCAAGTCATTGACATCATTGATATACATATGATTAACCACCTGTAAAAAAGATAGAAAAAAAACCTTTGGCCATAATGAAGTCAAATCGTTCAATCAACTTACCAGATGAAGCACCCTTTTCTTCTTTGTAACTGCCTGTCGTTTGATTATTGATTTTGTTATCCGTGGAAGACTGGACTGGAGTTATATCTGTTGTTTTTATTGGTACAGATTCAATAATCGATGTCTGGGATGGTGGTATAGGAGTTCCAGTAGAGTAACAGGTCATGGTTAGTTCTGTTTGGATTAAAACAAAAAACAGTAAAAGATGATTCGAAACTAACGTCTTCTACGATTGAGTTCCGATCCATCGTTATTGACAAATGTAAGCAGCAAGTAAATGAATTGTCAAAATATCGCATTCTTGACATTATACAAGGGTGTGTTTACAAACAGGTCAATATTACAAAGTACGATAAAAATCCATAAAAGCAAGACAATTCCGTTAATCAAAATGTCGTCCAAAGCATGAAAAAATCAAGAGTAAAAATATTTTAGTAGTTGACTCCAAAGAGGGAGTCTATCAGGGGTTTCGAAAAGAGTATGGCATTCAAAACACTCGATAACCAACCCAATACAATCGCAGGTAATTGCTCTATACTCTACCACATTCTGTGTAGACAAAATGGTTTCGAGACAAAAGGAATTGGTCTTAGAAAGGTGTCACTCTTCGTGGCTTAAGATTTAGGAATTAAAAAAACTTTACATTTTATATATTGAAGATGGTAAGGCATTTGGACAAAACAAAAAAAAAGACACAAACGGTGTTCAAATCTCTCGAAACGAATTTAAAAAACGCTTACCCATATTGGAAGATTCTGGTATGGATAATTGGAGATTGAACTTAAAACCACTAGTGCCGTTTTCATCTTTCTCCAACTTCACGAAGTAATCATATCCAGATTGTAAATACTGCTGGAATGGTTCGTAGGTCTTACAAGTATAATCCTTTTTTGTTTGGTTAAATTTAAACACAAGTTTATTTTGGCAGCCAAATAGTTTCGAAGAGTTTCCTGTAAATTGTACATGAGTAGCAATATTTCCTGTAAGTCGAAAGATGCACGAACAATTGTCTCTTGTGCTCTTTCTTCTTCTTAAGACCACAGTTCTTCCTGTCTCGGTAGCATTATTACAGATATCCACTGAAGTGTAAAATATCGTCCATATTTCACAATTTTCCAGATCCAGAATTGAATGGATTTTACGTCTTTAATTTTCTACGACTAATAGGCTAATGAACACACACTGTACACTAGGAGATATTTTAAACAAGAGTTTTCAAATCTCTTTCTTTTTAATGTGTCGATGTCGACATTTATTTCTACGATCGCTATTTGAATATGGTTGAAAAATTTACAATTCAAGAGTGACACAATTTTATATATCACCAACTTTCAATTGAAACAAAAAAACCAGTTTCACCCACCTGTTCCGACAAGACTGACAACTGCTAAAAAACAAAATATCCGAAAGAAACATTTTCCCATGATGTGCAAATGTTAGTGACATAAATGACGAAATTACAAATACAATTTTTACTGCCCTAATGTCCACATCCTTCTATTCATTTCTTCGTTAAGTATTCAAATCTAAGTAAACATTTATTTCAATGTACTTTCTTTCAAACCTTTTTTATTTTTCCAAAAAACCATTTGAGTATGTTACAATTCCTTTTATTATTTCCAAGTGTTTACAGAGATAAATATAGATAAATATATGTACATGTTAAAAGATAGTAATATCTTCAATATTGGTATTAACAATATCATAACAATATTGACTGGGAAATATTAATAACATACAGTCCCAGAAAGAAGTAACGAGACACATTTAAATATTTTATTCCTCGAGATTTCGTCTCATCGAGACGACTTTATCAAATGATTTTCGACGACGACGAACGCTCGTAGAATAAAATATTTTAGTCACTCTTAAAAGGTGTCTAATTTCTTTTATTATACAACAACATAGAGTGATACACCATTACTTTCAATACAAACAGTCCACTTTACGTTAAGGTAGTATAAGTAGTATTGAACACAGAACTCTAGCTTTCTATTAATATAAATGTTACCTCAAAATCAAATAGACTGTTCTTATGAATAATTTGAATCGCACCCTAAATATACATTATACACATCTTTGAAGGATTATATTCGGTGTTGTTAAATCGGTTAACGAATACAAAGCATTAAGCCCCCGCCGTTAGCCGCCGCCGTTGACCTCTGGAAGCCCCCGTCATTGTTTTTTGAACTAACCGTCGAGGTGGGCGAGTAGCTAAATGTTTGACAGAATTCGACTTTTGTGATTTATTAAAGTGTATGAAACTTCATCTGGGTGTCATCAGCATCTGTTCTGAAATATACACCACCTGGTGTTACTCAATAACGAATGTTTTATTGATTAATTTTTAGAAAAATGATATTCCCAAAACACGATATTTGCCTTCCTTTAATGAAGTTTAAATCTTAAACATTTTCATTTCATTAATTTATACATTTTTGAAAT
>NW_008706841.1:0-1359 GCF_000327385.1 Lottia gigantea
ATTTGGATTTTTTCATTTTTCGATTTTGACCTTTGTTGACTTTTGTTGACCTATATCTTTTGACCTCTATTATGTAGGAACTTGACATTTGTAACATAACGTAACATTTTGAATATTGATTAACTTATTCAAAAAAAATTGAGTTGGGCGTGGCACTTCCGGGTTTAATTACTCATTATTGACATTTTTGGCCAGGGACATAACTCGCAAAGTATACATTTGTTCAAAATGGAACTTTGCATACAATTACCTCATATTGTGAGCCACTTTGTCTTAGAATTTCGTTTGTTTCCGCTTCTTAGTTCAAAAAAAGGAACAGGTTTTGGAAATTGAAAATTTTCAATTTTTGACCTTGACCTTCGTTGACCTTGACCTTTGTAGGATCAAACGTCATTGGCATTGGCTATCTATTTGTACTTTCATATTTGCTGTCCTATGTCAACTTCCGGTTTTATAGTAGTGTGCAATTTGAAATTTTGATGACGTATATCTCTTGATCTTGACCTTTTTAGACTTTCTCTTTTACAAGATCAAAGGTCATTGACCTTGGCTATCTGCTGATACTTTCATTTGTGAGGTCTGACGTCTACTTCCGGTATTAGAATCTTCTAAAAAATGAAAATTTCTCAACTTTAGACTGTTTTTGCGATTGATCTAATTATCATGGAAGGATGATTTTTTCGGGGTCTTTTGCAATTTGCTACATTTGCAAAGTCCCACTCTGTGCCACGAGTGGCTCTAGTTATTTTTTTTTTTCAAAAAAGCAGAATATCCCTTTAATAGACCCTTTATCATGAGGTCAAATTTCTGAATCCTAGTTAATTTTTCCACATAATTTGAAAGATATCACTGATTGATATTCATAAATTGGAAAATATTGCACAGGTCGACCTTGCAACTGACAGAAACTTAAAATTCTGACTCACTGATAATTTAGCAGTTGAAATGAAAAATGCAATCACTCACTAATAATTTACCTGTCCCCATGAATAATACTATGACACTCTCTGATAATGAAGTAGTTTTTTAGAATAGAGCAATGGCGGATAATTCAGTGGTTCTCCTGAATAATGCAATGACCATCAATAATAATATTATGAAGAATAAATTCATAAAAAACACTAATTTTATGATCATTATAATTATTAAGTATATGACTATGTAAACAGGATTTAAACAGAATAACAAGTGTAAAATAGTAAATGATTAAACATACAATAAAAAAAAACACATCACTAAGACAAATATATATGACTAATGTATAAGAGATGTACACTGTCTTTAAAATAAAGAACTTTTTAATTTTAAAGATACTGATTTTTGCATAACATCATCCAAATTTGCATGAAGGTCTAATCT
>NW_008706842.1:0-2007 GCF_000327385.1 Lottia gigantea
CCATGATTAAATATACAAACTATCTGAACCCGTCTCAAGTTACAGACACAAGAACAAATACAGCTTGTCAAACTTCAGTAGAGACACAGCTAGGTTGTAATAGGTCAGTAGTCTGGAGATGGCACAAAGGGAAACAACATGTTTCAGGTTCTGTTTTAATATTTCTATAATGGCCTTGTCGTCTGATATAATCCTGCCTTGTCTGGTATAATTCTGCCTTGTCGCCTGGTATAATCCTGCCTTGTCTGGTATAATCTTGCCTTGTCGTCTGGTATAATCCTGCCTTGTCGCCTGGTATAATCCTGCCTTGTCGTCTTGTATAATCCTGCCTTGTCGCCTGGTATAATCCTGCCTTGTTGTCTGGTGTAATCCTGCCTTGTCGTTTGGTATAATTCTGCCTTATTGTCTGGTATAATCCTGCCTTGTCGTTTGGTATAATCCTGCCTTGTTGTCTGGTATAATCCTGCCTTGTCGTCTTGTATAATCCTGCCTTGTTGCCTGGTATAATCCTGCCTTGTCGCCTAGTATAATCCTGCCTTGTTGTCTGGTATAATCCTGCCTTGTCGTCAGGTATAATCCTGCCTTGTCGCCTGGTATAATCCTGCCTTGTCGCCTGGTATAATCCTGCCTTGTCGCCTGGTATAATCCTGCCTTGTCAGGTATAATCCTGCCTTGTCGTTTGGTATAATCCTGCCTTGTTGTCTGGTATAATCCTGCCTTGTCGCCTGGTATAATCCTGCCTTGTCGCCTGGTATAATCCTGCCTTGTCGTATGAATTCCCAAATTATTTTAAGATTTTTTTATTTCTGTGTTTTTCAGTGGGGAAGATGATGAAATAAATAGCTATGGTGATAAACATTACACAACAACTACCACCCCAACAACACCAACCAAACCTACAAAAAGTCCCACCAAATCAATATCGGCCAAAAAGAAAGTGAAAGCACAGGCTGCATACACGAAGTCGAGTGGTCGTGTTGTTTACACTGGTAGTCGAACATTATATACTGCAGGTCGACCACCTTGGTATGATTCACAGGGTCAACTCAAAAAACCTTTTGTTATAGGTAAGTGTATGAAAATTTCCCTCATTGTACAGTGCATGAGGTTGCTGGGTTTATTTAGCCAAAACAGGATAATTAAAAACAGGGTAACATTTTATAAGAATATTTTTTATTGAGTAGTATTTCTTATTTACATTTCTTATTTTTATTTCAAGAAATTTTGTAAAAGTATTTTGTTGATTTGACCTACTAATGTTTTGGGGGACTAGATGACATTAGTTAATAACTTGTTTTTACACCCAGGGGGTCAGGTTAAAAGATGTTTTTAGGGTGGGCATGCTCTACTTACTGTTTATATCATATTTCATCAAGATTTTCTGATATATTTACTATGTTGAAAATAAGGCACAAGGTAAAAGACTTCAAATTTCAATTGATAGAGATAAAATGCAGAATGTGATTCAGAAATTATATGGGTGACAAAAACCTGCTACAGCAAAGTTTAAACATTCAAATAATTACTGTAGGTTAATATTAAAAGATATACAATGTTTTGTTATCTAAAAGGAAATCTCAAATAGTGAATAAAAACCAATCTATAAATCCCCACCATTATTCAAAATTCTAATATAACAGGAAAATGAAATAAAAGATAAGAATAATGAATCTATATGGAGAGTAAAATGTAAAGGCACATATCAATAACTGAGTGTATGTTTTGTTTATAGAGAAATACCACCAGCCTGTAGCAATGTTCTCAATTATAAGATATTTTGTTCTGTCTATTTTCAGGAATATGTGGCGGCAGCGCCTCAGGAAAAACTACAGCTTCGAGAAAAATAATAGAAGCTTTAGATGTACCGTGGGTCAGCTTACTGAGTATGGACTCTTTTTATAAGGTATATAAACACTTTCTGTGTTCTCCCAGTGGTGGTGCTAACATCACAAGACGGGGGGTACCAATAGGGCACAGACTAACTTGATGTGGGGACAACTGCCCAGG
>NW_008706842.1:7610-9542 GCF_000327385.1 Lottia gigantea
TTTAGCTATCTTTCTTACTGTAATATGGTTTAGCTATCTTTGTTACTGTAATATGGTTTAGCTATCTTTCTTACTGTAATATAGTTTAGCTATCTTTGTTACTGTAATATGGTTTAGCTATCTTTGTTACTGTAATATGGTTTAGCTATCTTTGTTACTGTAATATGGTTTAGCTATCTTTGTTACTGTAATATGGTTTAGCTATCTTTGTTACTGTAATATGGTTTAGCTATCTTTGTTACTGTAATATGGTTTAGCTATCTTTGTTACTGTAATATGGTTTAGCTATCTTTGTTACTGTAATATGGTTTAGCTATCTTTCTTACTGTAATATGGTTTAGCTATCTTTCTTACTGTAATATAGTTTAGCTATCTTTCTTACTGTAATATGGTTTAGCTATCTTTCTTACTGTAATATAGTTTAGCTATCTTTCTTACTGTAATATGGTTTAGCTATCTTTCTTACTGTAATATGGTTTAGCTATCTTTCTTACTGTAATATAGTTTAGCTATCTTTCTTACTGTAATATGGTTTAGCTATCTTTCTTACTGTAATATGGTTTAGCTATCTTTCTTACTGTAATATAGTTTAGCTATCTTTCTTACTGTAATATGGTTTAGCTATCTTTCTTACTGTAATATGGTTTAGCTATCTTTCTTACTGTAATATAGTTTAGAGTATTATATGATGCAGCACAATGAAGTGCTTGTGTGATTGTATAGAAGTTATTTTTCTGTATATTTCAGGTAATTTTGGAGATAGATTTTTTGGAACAGATTATATGGAAGACAGTTGAATGTTTTTATAAACAATTTTAATATTTTGGATGAATGATGAGGAATATTGTGTATATAGTTTATAACTGAGAATGTTTCGTTGAAAATCATCGTTAAAATTTCACCCAAATACATCAATTACAGGGACCATTCTATCAACTTATGGTATTTTTATAGAATGGAAAATCTGGTTTTGAAGGTTGATTATTTTTAGTGCTATGAAATTGATATGATATTAATTGGGGCATTACTTTTGATTATTTTGATAATTTACAATGGTGCATTCATTTTTGCTCACTGATGATGTTATGGTTTATGTAAATACGCTTCTTATATATGATATTATCTGTTGTCGCATCGGAAAATCTAAAAAAAAAAAATATGAAATTTCATTTTCATCTGACCAAATCTTCTATTCCATAAGCCACAGGTAAAAAATTCAAAAATTTGCATTCCGTAAATTTTATTAGTGCTTCTATGCTCAATATTTGGGAGGATCTTTCTTTCTCTTGATTTTTAAATTTTTTTGATTAATTCACAAACTTTAAACATGTCTGTCTTCCTACTCTATAAGTTGATCAACCGACGTCTGATAGAAAATAGATCTGATTTGAATAATGATACCGGTTTAAACTGAAATCCAGGAGTGATACAGTACTTTATTTCTGAATCAATTATAATAACTTGAAGTTAGTCTTGATCTTGGAACAGTTTTTAGTATTTTTAATGAACATGTCATATCAATTGGTTAATGAAGATAAGAAAGTTTTACAAACTGAACAACTAATTGCAGGGCTGATTTATTGGTAAAATGATATTAATAGGGTTTTTTTAGGTTTGAGTAAGAACTAGAACTATAGGTGCAATGTTATATAAGAAAGTTTTACAAACTGAACAACTAATTGCAGGGCTGATTTATTGGTAAAAATGATATTAATAGGGTTTTTTTAGGTTTGAGTAAGAACTAGAACTATAGGTGCAATGTTATATTTATTATTAGCTAGATGCTTCGTGTTTTTGTAAATCGATAATTAGTTGTAGCTGTTGTGCTTTAACAAGTTGATTTGTGGAACATTGTGAACTTGTTGTTATCAAGTAAGGTGTTGAAATATTGTCTGTGTTAACCCCAGTCCAGCATGGTATTGTCTGTGTAAC
>NW_008706842.1:14664-16554 GCF_000327385.1 Lottia gigantea
TTCTAATTTTTTAAATGTTAAAGATGAGAAGGAGTTATATTCTATTTTTCAGCACCTAATTGGGCTGATAAAGACTGGCAATGCCGTGCAGTGTACAATATGAGAGTTTGTCGTGACAGTGGCATTAGCTGGTTTAATTCCAACTGTCTAAGAATCACACAGAGCTCAGGTTAATGTATTTTCCATATCAGTCACTCTGACCTGTATCACTGACAGTGACAAGGGGAATTGTAAATTTTGGAAGCCCAGTTAATAAAAAAAATAGATAATGGTAATATTTATTTTCAATAACCATAAAATACATGTAACAAATGCAGCTAAAATATCTCAACCCTTATTATAATAACAACTAAAATATCTCAACCCTTATCACTGTAATAGCAGCTAGAATATCTCAACCCTTATCACTATAATAGCAGCTAAAATATCTCAACCCTTATTATAATAACAACTAAAATATCTCAACCCTTATCACTATAATAGCAGCTAAAATATCTCAACCCTTATCACTATAATAGCAGCTAAAATATATCCATCCTTGTCACTATAATAGCAGCTAAATATACTATAATAGCAGCTAGAATACGCTGTAATAGCAGCTAAATATACTATAATAGCAGCTAAATATACTATGATAGCAGCTAGAATACACTATAATAGCTAAATATACGATAATAGCAGCTAAATATACTATAATAGCAGCTAAAATATACTATAATAGCAGCTAAAATATCCCAACCCTTATCACTAAAATAGCAGCTAAATATACTAGAATGGCAGCTAAAATATTTTATAATAGCAGCTAAAATAGCTCCATTCTTATCACTAAAATAGCAGCTAAAATATAATAGAATAGCAGCTAAAATATACCATAATAGCAGCTAAAATATATCCATCCTTGTCACTATAATAGCAGCTAAATACACTATAATAGCAGCTAAATATACTATAATAGCAGCTAAATATACTATAATAGCAGCTAAAATATACTATAATAGCAGCTAAATATACGATAATAGCAGCTAAATATATAATAGCAGCTAAATATACGATAATAGCAGCTAAATATACTATAATAGCAGCTAGAATATACTGTAATAGCAGCTACAATAGCTCCATTCTTATCACTATAATAGCAGCTAAAATATATCCATCCTTGTCACTATAATAGCAGCTAAATATACTATAATAGCAGCTAAAATATACTATAATAGCAGCTAAAATATACTATAATAGCAGCTAAAATATACTATAATAGCAGCTAAAATAGCTCCATTCTTATCACTATAATAGCAGCTAAAATATATCCATCCTTGTCACTATAATAGCAGCTAAATATACTATAATAGCAGCTAAAATACACTATAATAGCAGCTAAATATACTATAATAGCAGCTAAAATATATCCATCCTTGTCACTATAATAGCAGCTAAATATACTATAATAGCAGCTAGAATACACTATAATAGCAGCTAAATATACTATAATAGCAGCTAAAATAGCTCCATTCTTATCACTAAAATAGCAGCTAAATATACTAGAATAGCAGCTAAAATATCTCAACCCTTATCACTATAATAGCAGCTAAATATCCCAACCCTTGTCACTATAATAGCAGCTAGATTACATTATAATAACAGCTAATATATCTCAAGCCTTATCACTATAATAGCAGCTAAATACACTATAATAGCAGCTAAAATACACTATAATAGCAGCTAGAATACACTATAATAGCAGCTAAGATATCTCAACCCTTGTCACTATAATAGCAGCTAGCATATATCAACCCTTATCACTATAATAGCAGCTAGAATACACTATAATAGCAGCTAAGATATCTCAACCCTTGTCACTATAATAGCAGCTAGAATATATCAACCCTTATC
>NW_008706843.1:0-1356 GCF_000327385.1 Lottia gigantea
CGCACCCAAAGCGAGAATCATACCCCTAGACCAACAAGCCGCCGTTAAGTAAACGAGGAAGCCATTCGGTTTTTAACATTTCGGATTAGAATCGATCGCAAAAGCCACTGCGCTTTCCACTTGACTTGCTTGATTGGATGCGAAAACCAGCCTTTTCCTTCAAGTTGACGTCAGCCGACAGTTGATTGAGAAGAGAAACTGATCAAACAAGCTTTAATGTTCCTTTCGTCACAACGATATCTCGGTTGAAAGCCAATCTCCAAGCCAGTCAGTTTGATCGCCGCCGTCGCCTATACCACACATGTACATCTGCCAACACAGACTTTTCGCGGGCGATTCTCAGCCGTGCACGTTCCCGCCAACGCACGAAAAAATGGAAGCCATTTCGATGTTGGGTCGTGGATGAAAATAGGGCTTGTCCGGGAATCGAACCCGGGACCTCTCGCACCCGAAGCGAGAATCATACCGCTAGACCAACAAGCCAGCACTGTGTCGGCAGAAAATTAGCTACATCGTTCTGGCCGGTGTACAGCATTAAAAACGAGTTAACTCCTGTCGTCAGGAAACAAGGAGAAAGAAACGAATGGAAATAACGCTGCCAGATACACACGGACGTGAAAGAAAAGTTGGGCTTGTCCGGGAATTGAACCCGGGACCTCTCGCAGCGAGAATCATTTTTTTTTTATCTTGTAAATATTTATTAAACATAAATATGATACACTACAATATAATATTATGTACTACAATATAATATAATACAATACAAAATGATAAAATACAATATTACTTATTACTGGTATAAAGGGGATAAGATCAAATTATATACATGTGTCGTTATCACAGATTGTTTCTCCATATTGGAGTTAAAAACATAAAAGATTGATGTATCATCATGGTACTATATTGTATATAGAACCTCATAAAATAAAAACAATATTGAAATTATAATAGGATTAAAAACTTAACTAATTTTACTGCAGGGCTTCAGATTGTGGACACTAGCAATGACATTGTATCTCTCATAAGCGGTATCAAAATAATAAGAGAGTATAGATTAAGATTTTGATTGAAATAGGTGAAAAACAGGTTAAATTTTGTCGAAAGATAACTTAAAAGATGAAATTTAGATTAAAATTATATTGTTATTTGCACTTTAGGGTAATATATATACAAAAAAATAGTTTACAGTAGGCAATTAGTTTGATGTAGTGGAAAGATTTAAATATAAAATATTTAAAAATCAAGCAGTAGATTAGTCAAAAAGGTTTAAAATATTTGAAAAGTAAGTAGTTATTACACGGAAATACTAAGGACATCACGTGAAATTCAAGAAATTTGTTACATTGGAAAAAAGTA
>NW_008706844.1:0-1359 GCF_000327385.1 Lottia gigantea
TCTGAAAAATACGGTATAAACAATTTGACTCGTATTGCTATATAATACCATAGGAAATATTTCAAATATCCTTACNCTAGCTTTGTTCCAAGAGTCGCCTTTGGGACATTTGTGCTCCACGATAACCTAATTGACCTCCCAGTTTAAATGTCCTGTTGTAGCTAAAGACCAGCTACTTTGTTCTTGGAACCCTGGAAGAGCAACAACAGGAATTTTTATTTTATTTCGGGGGTTGATTTGGGTCTTGAATATATGTAAATAGTCTTCAGAAGTGCTAGATATGTATGCTAATTCCTTCAAAAATAGCTGGGCATTTCTTTTTCTATATATTTCTTTTCAATAAATGGCAATCATCTTTCTAACACAGATCATTCTGGACATACATGGATTTCAATAGTCTTTAGCCTGCTCTTTTTCGATTTCGAAATGTCAAAGGATTTTTATCATACACAGTCTGTAGCACACCGGTTTACTGTCACATCCAAATGACTAGAATCTTTCTCCATGTCCGCCTCCTGTATCATTAACAAGGGGAAATCAGGTTATACAGTATAAAGCTCAATTAATAGATACTGTAATTAATCAAAGAAAGCTTTCCAGACAAGGTAATATATGACCACTGACAGCTTTATTTTCAAATTAAAATATTTCGAAAAATAGTAACAATCACTGTGTCAAATATTCAACAATTCGTCATACATTTTTTCTGCACTATTTTGTCTTTCAAATATTGATAATTTGGTATAAATCTGTTCTCTTAAGTAATTACATGCTACAATTGAACACTTCGAACACAAGGGCAATAACTCATATTTTTGATCTTCAATAGTGTCCATCCATGAGGACTCACTCCACTAAAACATTTTATGCAAATGATTGTATAGGAATGTAGTCCAGGCTATTTTTAGAAATCTTCTTTCTCTCTCCCTTTTGGGGTTTTTGCCTGCCTATTTTTGGGTAAAATTTGGTCTAGATTTGGAATTTGATGTCTGAAATTGCATTATCTTTCAGATTTGGTGAGATGATGAGAGACTTAAAGGCGGAAGGCTAATTCTAAAAATAGTCGTTTTGTGAAGTGCCAAACTCTAGCGGATGAGTATAACCGGTAGTAGTCTACTTTCAATTTTAGTAGCTCAAAATTTTCATGGTCATCATATAATGAATTTTTTAGGAGACATTGAGAATTGGTCAGGCTTTCATTCGACATATTGGAAAGCTTTCAACGAGATTTCTGGAAAAAGTTATAGAAGGTTGAATTTCGTGTTTTAACATGGGAAGAGATGGCAAATGAATTAGTGGAGTGAGTCCTGTCTGGTAAGGTCATTTATTTTTTAAAATTGATATTTTTCAAAAAGTGTG
>NW_008706845.1:0-2690 GCF_000327385.1 Lottia gigantea
TCGTTAACCGAATTCATAACATACAAATTAATTTTCTTATAAGCAATTTATTTTATTGTTAATTTAGTATTCGTATTTTTGATTGAAAGATTTTAGGATGTATATAAACTGGTCAACTTGGCTGATTCTGTTCACTCAAAGACAGGTTAACTATGATGGCACCACGACAATATTTTACTGATTGTTCTAGCTTTCCTAGCTATCAGTGAAACAACGTTTTCAAGGGCCAGAAAATACTACACAATGTATTCAAGATTGTATCTCCAGCCCTGAATGCGACGGTATTGTTGTTGTATTAAGACAACAACTAATCAACAGTGCAGGGGAAGATCCAAGACTATAAAATTGTATTGATACCTGCAACAGCAGGGATTCTTGTATATCTATACAGTACATACCCGTTGGCGATTCAGGTATAAATATTGTCAAGAATTCAATACGGATTTCAAGAGGCTATTACGAATTCTGTAAAAAAGTAAGGAAGTGGTTATGAATCAGCTAAGAATATGTCGAATCACGTGACTCGAAATAAAAACCCGGTGGAATATTTAGAGAATGTTTTATTAGGCTAATATTGATATGACAATATAAAAATATATAGAAATTTTACATGTTTCCCTTAATAATAAATAGATCTCTGAATGGGTGGTTATAATCTTTTTGGCACATCAGGGCGTTTTTCAAGGGGGCTTACAGGCAGTGGCGGCACCAGCCTCCCGAAACTGCAGGGGGTACAAACAGGGGGCAGATTGACTGAATGAGGAACAACTGACAAGGTTGAATCATTAGGCAACTCTGTTGAGGCGCAATCACAGCAAGACTCCACGATCGATGCGTCTGAGAGTTCTAAAAAAATGCCAAAAAATAGCATTGATTTGTTGCATTTCGACTAAATATGTGTGCGCAAAAGCGTATAAAAATCTTATTTCTAAATTTGAAAATAAATCAAGAAATGAGATGGTAGTACAACTGGGGAACCAAACCATCACCACCCCACCTGTACCTTCACTGGCACCGTATTATAAGAAACGCCATTGTTCATACAAACCCACCCCAGGCGTCCGCCTCTTAAAATAAGTAGGCCAACTGTATGCCTGTCAACTCCCAGTGTTTTCATTGTTTTTCGTCCAGAGTTGACAAAGAATGGTCAGATTTTTACAGATAAAGGTCTAATGATCTTTCTATTTCATCTTGAGGAGCTATGTAATAAATAAACAAGTTTTGGCATCATGGAAATAAAATATAAGGCGTTCAATACTGCCTGAAACAACATCATAATACCAGCATAGATTCCAACACACGATCTATTTCAGACTAAACCATCCTGTAAACATTTCATTACTTTACCACCTTCATTTGTCCGATATTCCTTACTTCAGTTTTAAAGAGTAGAATACATTATACATTGTCTTAATTAACATAGCTATTAATGTTTGTTTGATATTTTGGTTACCATGTTCTTTAATACTTTTTCTTTGGATATTAGGTCGGTCATCGTCTTATTTGCAGAATTCGGTAGATTTGTTCTATTTGTTGAGAAAGTAGAAGGAATATCCTTTTGCTAAAGATTTACACCCCTTTTAGTTGAACTCAGAATCCCATCTTGTTACCTGATGTGGCCTACTGTCATAGCTTTCAACTAGAATTCTAGAGGAAAACCTAGAATGACCAGTTAAATCCATTAAAGGGATTGTAAAGAGGTTTTCTAAAATTATTATGTATATCGGGGACGCCGATACCATCTCCGATACTTACAAAATTTAGAAAACCTCTTTCTTTACAATCCCTTTAAGGTAGGTTGGACTAAATAACCAATGAAATACCATCTGGCCGCCAAGATAAAGGTCCTGAAGTCATGTAAGAAGTAGACTAGACTAGGCTTTTCAATAAAAAATATTCTGAACACTTTTGGTTTTAACACTGTTTTTAGCACCATGACACTCTTATCTTCTACAAAGTGATTATAATCATCGGACAGTATATAATGCATAATGTATCAGGGACACTAATAGTGTCAATATGCACCATTCCAATATTCAGTCAAATATCAAATATTCCAGAAAACCAAGCATTATGGAGCACTATCACAAAAGTTTTAAGTTATTTGTAGGATTATCTAAATAGGATCTCATATATCTTGTTGTTTTTTCTTAACTTTGGAAATTTGTCCCAATATTTGTTCAGGGTTATCTGATACCACAGTACATCTGGCTGAACCCTGTAATCTGTATTAAATTATTTCAATGCTAGCACCATTTTGTCATTTGTCTATTAGTTTTCCTTGACAAGTTATTTGACAATACTCATGAGTCAAATTCCATCCATGACCCTTTTACTCCTCAAAATTTGAGCTTACAAACATCACATTTCTCTGAAGCTTTGGTGATTTCAACTATATTTCTGTGGTAGGTGACCCTTGTACCATATTTACTGGCGGAATTCTCTTAAAGCTATACATGGTAACATAATGCTTAACTCAGTTAGCTCAACTCAGATAGCTCAACTCGGATAGCCTAACTCAGATAGCCTCGGATAGCCTAACTCAGATAGCTCAACCCAGATAGCTCAACCCAGATAGCTCAACCCAGATAGCTCAACTCAGATAGCTCAACCCAGATAGCTCAACTCAGCTAACTTTAGACTCTCAGGTACTATCAGGTGCCTCTTCTAACTATGACTGAATAATGCAG
>NW_008706845.1:8395-11404 GCF_000327385.1 Lottia gigantea
CCACATGCATCCCACATAGAAAACGGCAGTGAACAATCCTATAATTATACACAAAATTTCAATCATTTTTATCTTAATCATCTTCTCTTCATCTTAAATATAAACTACATATTTTAATACTCAGACAATCTTGAAATCTTGAACCTCGACTAAAGGCTTGTTAAATACAGTGGCGGTCCTGCTTCTCGAAACTGGGCATAAAAATATGGAGCAGACTGATTCAATGAAGGGACAAGTGTCAAGGTTAAATTCAAAATGAGGCAACTCCGTGGAGGCGTCATAGTATCAAGCCTCTCTTGGAGAAGGTTCTCTTAAGAAAATTTTCGAAAAATTGAATTGATTTGGTGCATTCTTAGACATAATATTTTTAGATTTGTTAGAAAATAAAGTGGGGGTACAATTGGAGAGCAAACCATTTTTCAAGCGAAGTAAAATCCCCTTCTATACCCTTATTAGTTAAATATTATACTATACCTGTTTTAGAGAACAGATCTGATAATATTGTGTTGGTATAAAGGGTTGAGGTATATCTGGACCGTGCCGTGTTATTAAGATGGTATACGTGTTAACCACCCACGTATCACTGTGGCTCGTATCAACTATAAATATCCAGATTTTATTCTTGCCAATCCCCAGGGTGATGTTGGAGATTCTGAAATAAAGGCAGACAACTGGTAAGATACCATCTACCTTTATCACTGTACACAGTGCACAGCATAATGAATAATGCGGACAATTTCATCACGAATAATGCAGACATCATCACGAATAATGCAGACATCATCACAAATAATGTGTACATCACGAATAATGTGGACATCACGAATAATGCAGACATCATCACGAATAATGCAGACATCATCACAAATAATGCAGACATCATCACAAATAATGTGGACATCACGAATAATGTGGACATCACGAATAATGTGGACATCACGAATAATGCAGACATCATCACGAATAATGCAGACATCATCACGAATAATGCAGACATCATCACAAATAATGCAGACATCATCACAAATAATGTGGACATCACGAATAATGTGGACATAACGAATAATGCAGACATCATCATGAATAATGCAGACATCATCACGAATAATGCAGACATCATCACAAATAATGCAGACATCATCACAAATAATGTGGACATCACGAATAATGTGGACATCACGAATAATGTGGACATCACGAATAATGCAGACATCATCACGAATAATGCAGACATCATCACGAATAATGCAGACATCATCACAAATAATGCAGACATCATCACAAATAATGTGGACATCACGAATAATGTGGACATAACGAATAATGCAGACATCATCATGAATAATGCAGACATCATCACGAATAATGCAGACATCATCACAAATAATGCAGACATCATCACAAATAATGTGGACATCACGAATAATGTGGACATCACGAATAATGCAGACATCATAACGAATAATGCAGACATCATCACGAATAATGCAGACATCATCACGAATAATGCAGACATCATAATGAATAATGCAGACAGACACCATAATATTGAGTGGTAATAAAGTGTATTCCACAACTCTACCTTACTGGGGCCAACTGAACAACAACAGTTTGTACATTTGGAAAAAATATGTACTGTTTGATCAAAATGTGATGCAATGAATTTCTCCACTAGTTTCGTATACTTAATCTATGATTTACTCTCTCTATGATATGCACATGCATCATGGTAATTAGGTTACAGAGTGTGGAACAATTTAAAATTAACAACTGATATCTTACCCACTATCTCCTTGTTTGTCTTCCAGCCTAGCCTGGGATGAACAACTTTTAGCAAAGGCCATGACCTTCATCAACAATGTATTATAACCCACAGTGGCCGTATAGTCAGTTAGAAAGGGGGAGAACTCTGGTTCTAGTTCTACAGGTGGCACTGTTGATAAGTGACCTAAATAAGGCATACTGGATGGATCTGAAACAAAAAATACAATTTTTTTGCAATAATGAACTGATTTTCCAGGGAAAAAAATATACCTGATGCTCAATGTCATAAAAATCTCATCTGTATATCTCTGAACAGCGTTAATAAAGTTAAATCTATCTTCTAAATGAATAGAGCAAATCCTTGAGTATTCTTGGGAAAACCTCTTCACTTCAATGTTTTGCCACCAGTTTGTCTTGTGGGTGTTGGGTGTTATAGAAGATACTCTCCTACAGAAGCACTGGCCAAGGTCACAAGAAGAGAACATACTTCTTTTACATCAATTATCTAACGATTAAATTGAAATGGTTCTATGCTGTGTACCAAGAGAAATTACAACAATGTAACTTCTACTTGTGCCAGTGCCTTCTGTTGGATAGTAACTTGTTTCCTTTCAACCACCCTAATCTCTAGTCTGTGAAATGACAATAGTTCCCATATAGCTCTAGAGCCACTGTGGATTATTACTGACCACAATCATAAATGATTAATTAGTGCTCAATACTTCTATAATCTATCAAAATATAACTATAAGATTGTCGTACCTTTATCACAGGGTGGTTTGGTAAAATTATCTACAAAATAAAAAAAATCCTTAGAACTTGGAACAAAAATACTGTCAATGTGAAAAAAAATCTTCAAGATGACTAGAATGAGCATGATAAGCATGTTTCAAAATTACTTAGTTTAATAAATTATTACTTAGTTTAATGAATTGTTACTTAGTTTAATAAATTATTACTTAGTTTAATAAATTATTACTTAGTTTAATAAATCATTACTTAGTTTAATAAATTATTACTTAGTTTAATGAATTATTACTTAGTTTAATAAATCATTACTTAGTTTAATGAATTGTTACTTAGTTTAATAAATTATTACTTAGTTTAATAAATTATTACTTAGTTTAATGTATTGTTACTTAGTTTAATAAATTATTACTTAGTTTAATAAATTATTACTTAGTTTAATAAATCATGACTTAGTTTAATAAATTATTACTTAGTTTAATGAACTATTACTTACTT
>NW_008706846.1:0-1358 GCF_000327385.1 Lottia gigantea
AAATTTTTTAACTCATATCACATCGGAATTTAGTCACAGATTCCAAAAATGAAGACCCGAGCAAAATCGGCCCAAAAATGTGGATTCCAGGGTCAAAAAACCCCGTTTTTGCACATGTTGAACTGTGGCATAGCCCAACAGGAATATGAGCATTATTAGATATTTGAGTTGTTTTATGTAGTGTAAGTTTTACACCAATATTTTATGTTTCTCATATTCTTGTGGTCATGCAAAATAAATGACATTTCACACCATAAAATTGTTCTGATATGTTTGACGGATGTGGGGAGTTGGGTGGAGGACACAAATGTGGATTCCAGGGTCAAAAAACCCGTTTTTGCACATGTTGAACTGTGGCATTTCCGGTTTTGCAAAAATGTTCTAAAATACACTTAAGGAACACGTCGCCACTACAGAAGGTCTAGAGAAGTTGAATGGTTACTGCAACTACTGCCGCCTAGGCTCAGGAAGGTGTGTAAATTTTGAGAAAGCAATTTTGCTGAAAGCAAAGTCCCACAAAAACTTACTTGGTACAGTTGCTAAAACAGCTTTTGTTACCTCTGTAACTACTGAGCGGACCAATCTCTTACGATTCTCCAATAACATCTGAATTAACTCAAATCTGTCAAAACCAAGCAAATCGAAGAGCTGGAAGTAAAATAAAATACAAAATATAATGATCCATATAACCCTTTAGATATCATAAAACAGCATTTTGCCTCTAAAATTCAAAGACTTTTCAAGGACTCTGGGCTTTGAAATTCAAGGACTTTTCAATGATATTAGTCTGACAGAATACACATGTACCTAACTTCTGAACTGTGAAATCAATAAAGATAGTTAATATTTGTCAATGGGGTTAATCTGTTCTTTGCCTGAAGATGTGTGTGTATTTGCAAAATATCAGGAAGTTTGGTTCTCTTGTCTCCATAACATGTGTATGTGTAGGCTAGTACTGGTTGTGCTTACACGAATGGTTAATTATAGCCTAGTTCTTAAAACCCATAAAATTTCTGCATTACCAGCAGACACGTAAATTGTCACATCGCTACTTGACCTGCTTTGAAGAGGATTCATCGGTGGTAAACTAGGTTTTGTCACCACCACCAACATTTGAAGACACTGCCATTATCTGTCCTTCCATTGTCATGTTTTTCACTACTCATGTGAGATTTCAGAGCTGCTTGTGCCATTTTTGCCAGGTTTATAGTTTTGTTACAAATTGAACAGTAAGCATGGTTTCGGTTATCTTTAACCTCCATTTACTAAATTCACTCATTTATAACCACGATCGGTTAAAAGTACATCTTTCGGACATAGCGATAAACTTAGATTAGAACAATGGTGGCGATCAAGGT
>NW_008706847.1:0-1356 GCF_000327385.1 Lottia gigantea
GGAGATAATGTCCACAGCACTTGGACGTTTTAGCGGGCGATAACACACTTATCGAGATAACATCTTTGGAATATTCCTTCCAGAAATAATTTTTCTAGGACAATTAGCATAATCTCAGATGTTTTTAAATAACAGAATATGGAGCACCCATCCGATAGACCTCCATAAGTGAGCTATTTATGGATTTAAGAGCACCTAGAAATGAATTTAGGTACATCCGGTATTGGATATGGGCCAGCCTATATACATAATATATATCTGGTAATTGGATATAGGACCCCTTTCACATGTAGGCCAACCGGTATATAGATATGAGCCAACCTATTATGGATATAGGTCCAACTACATCTAGATATAGGCCATCCTGTATATAGATATGGGTCAGTCTATAATGGATATAGGGCCGACAAACCGTATAATATAAATATGGGTCAATCTACTATAGATAGGGCCTACAGGACAACCTAAATATGAATGTAGGCCATCTGGTATATGTATATGGGTCAATCTATCATGGATATAGAACCACATACACATGAATGCAGGTCATGTCGATGTATGGATATTGGCCAGCCTATTATGGATATTGGACCACCTGATACAAATAAAGGCCATTCGGTATATTGATATGGGCAAGCCTATTATAGATTATCCCTATGAGTCTTATAGAACCACCTAGATATGAATATAGGCCCACCAGTATGGACATTTTCGATTTCCAACTGTCGAGGGATCTTTAACGTACACAGCTTGTAGCAAACAAAACCTCTGTTTATTGTCTATCCGAACGACTAGACGCTCTTTCCATGTCAGTCCCTCTTACCTCATTACTGACAGGGGGAAACTGGGTTGAAAAATTCGAAGGTATTATCTTCGAGTTATACCGGGATTAAACCCCGAACCTTCAGGTAAGGGAGCAAGCGGCTTACTCACTTAGCCACCGAGGCTCCCAATTTTATGAATAAACGCCATCAAGTATATGCATATGAGCTTCCTTATATGACTGTAGGCCAACCGGTAAATGGACATGGGCCAGTCTATTATGGATATAGTCCAGAGTGCATATTGATGTAGTTCACCCTTATGGATACATGGGAAAAGTAAGGAAAGTATGCAAAAATCCCGACCTATTATTAGATCCGTTTGAATAAGTTATTACTGTTTAGGCTAAATTAACAATATTTTACATTACAGCATAATAGTTTGGTGGTTTCATCGCGATGCTCAAGACCTATTGAAGGTGCGTACATACATTTAAACTCTTACATATAACAGAACAAAATTCCTTAACTCTAACAAGATTTCGATTTCCATTATATTGTCCTCATTGCTGTATTACACTTAGAGATATTCCTT
>NW_008706848.1:0-1923 GCF_000327385.1 Lottia gigantea
GTCTCATCACCTGTGAAAATGTTAGGTCAAAAACTTCCGCATCTTGATAATGTCACGAACTTCCTCCTATACCTTTACAGCGTATACAGCCCATCTGAGATTGGAAATATTTTGGATTATTGTTTACAGACATTTTGTCGATGACTGGTTGGCTGACATACAATCAATCAAATTGCTTCATTTACAAACTTTTTTGATACAAGAACGGTGACTGTCATTCAAGGTATAAGACTTAGTTCGTAATAGCTTGACATTGTTAAGATGTTACTTCCTCGGCTCAAACTTACGTAACTTAATTCCTTGTCAGACCTTCCTCGGGAGGTTAATCACAAAACATACTGGTGCTTGTGTTTGAAATGCGCGTTAATTAATAATTTTGGATCATCTGGCACCTACTATGACTGTGTTTGTCAACCCAACATTCCTTTCAGGGAATCCTCATAGCTGTTCTGGTAAGAGGTTTGCTTATATTTGTAGTATATATGAATGTCATAGACGTATTCTGACTATTCAAATGTAAAATTCTACGAACGTATAGCTTCTCTATTGGGAGTAAGTTGAGGTTAGTAGTACAGGAATCTGGAATCTATCCAGAGACCACTAAAAATTGAGTTATAGTATAATTCATTTACTCAAATTATAATCCAGGAAAAGACATTGAGTTGAATATTAAAATTGAGGGCTTGATTGAATTAAAATAAATAACATCCAAAACTTATAACAAATCTTTTTCAACGTCGGTAGCAAAACTTACTGTTCACCTTACAGTAAGTGGAAGGACAATAACCAAATCTTGTTTATTTAAAATATGCATTATGCCGAAGAATTTTACATCAGGTACAGTACGAAGTCGATAGTAAAAACTGCAAATCTTATGGTTAGCTTTGTAGTAAGTGGAAAGACTCTGAGTCGAGTTTGTTTTAATCAAAATTCATTACCCTCAATCTTCAAACACTAATCACAGTAGTCAGAAAAACTAAAAAATAAGCGAGGTGATAAAAGTAAACTATGATTAAAGTAAATGTCCCTCTCAGCATGTTTGTGAATTTATTTGTGGTTTTGAGTGAGCTTTATATTGTATATCTACGCCCCCTCCCTATACAACTGCAGTATAAGTATGGTTTTCGTCATTTTAATAAGGTTTGTGTCCGCTCAATTTCTCTTTGACAATCCTCCAGGAACAATTTGTGACATTCGGTTGACTATGACAATTTCAATTACGTCCAGGTTACCAGGTTAGATTGAATTTCAGTATTTAATTTCCTCACTTTATTCCACAGATTGCTTTTTGCCAATCAGATAAGCAAAGAGTTGCCATTAGTTAATGCTATTAGCTGAGAACAATAAGGTCAACTGCAGTGTAAAGGAAATTAGTACTTAGAATTCAATTTAGTGGAGAAAGGTAGAAAAAGAAAATTCAGTAATCTACAAGGATAAGACCAAGGATATGACATAGAGGAAACTGTCTACCAGCTGGTTCTTTACCATGTAAGACAAGAAAGAAGGAAAATAGTTTACAAGAATACCAACTTACGATCTTTAGAATCTTGACTACCAACTGTTCCCTTGCATGTATGTCAATCCACACCTTCCTAGTTTCTCGAACATCCTGTCTATCGGTTTGTCCCTCTTGGCATTGAACAATGCCAGGTTTTAAGTGGATGAGAACCATAAATAGTAAATAAATTTGTATTTTTATTAGACATTATTTTAAAAATTGTATGATAAATGTTAAGTCTAAATTAAATGACTGACAAATTTCATTTTCAAACATTATGAAAAGTAATTACAAGGCATTTACCTTTCGTATTGTCTATAATATCTAATATGAAAGTCATTTTCCAATTAAGATCACTTCATGAAAACAAGCAACATTGTAGTCCATGTTTACCTCGCCATCACAAGAGTTATTTAAATGGGAAA
>NW_008706848.1:8024-9797 GCF_000327385.1 Lottia gigantea
CTATTATCACTTTACTTTATGGCGGGGATAAGCCAAGACGTATTATTATTCCTTAGTAGAGAGTTGGGGGTTGTACCGACTCAATGAGCAAGACGATTGCTCGTTTGTCAAATGGTAAGCGATCTATTGCGACCTGAGTTGACGAGCGTGCTTTTGATCCTTAGATCTAATGACCAATTTATTAGTGAATTGTTTTTAAAAATGAAATTGCTAATCATCTGGGGCCGGTTTCATAAAATGTTAACTGAATTACAGTCAGATTTTAAGCAATTAAGTTATCTTATTAGCTTTAAAAGCTACCACATGTACATAGTATTTTATTTAACCTTTACTCTCAATTTTACCATACTCTGGATGAGATTTTATTTTAACGGAATTGTCTGAATTGAATTTTAACATTATAGTACATTAGTAAGTACGCCAAAAGCATAATTAGTAATGTCAACTGGTAGAAATGCCTAGTTCTCAACTCTTACACAAAGTTTTCTGAAAACCTTATATCACAGTATTGTTTAACTTTTATACAAAATTTATTTAATGAAATATAATTCATGAAATTTGAAAAAGTGTTCTTGTAATGATTTTTTCCAATTTTTCTGTAACATTTTAATCTAATAGAATTTCTATTCGCGTTTTTATCAAAAGATTTTTTCTATGATTAAGCTTCCTCGTTGTTCATTTTTTTTTTTAATTTTAAAATTTGGTTTTAAAACAATACAAATCACTTGAAAAAGTTTCTAATTTGAGCTCTATTTTTTTTACACTTTCAAAATTAATTCCTAAAATTGATAAAATTGTTTTCCATCTAGGGAATGATGTGTTGTGCGATATCAATAAAGATCGAGATAAAAATATATCAGATTCTAAATTCTGCTGTTAATAATAGTTTTCTTAGTTCTAAATCATTTTCCGCCTGTGATTTAAATAATAATTTTGTTAAGTTTATGTCTGTTTTCCCTTTGTACTTTGAGATATTTATTCGTTTCTTAGTTCCGATTTTAGTAATTGTTTAAAGTATATGCCAGTTTCCTTTTGTGATTTGAATAATGGATGTTGATAGCTTTTCTACTTTATTTGTGTTTGTGAATTGAATGATAGTTTATACAATACAATTTACATAAAAGATATATGTCTGTCCTCTCCTATAGTGATTTGAATATTCAAATTGATAAACGAATCTTAGTCTTATGAAGAGAATGAAACTTGAGATAGGTTTACATAATAAATTTCTATATGTCTGTCCTCTCTTTGTGATTCAAATAATGAAATGGATAAAAGTATCTTATAATAATAGATGGGCGGCCGCAGTATAGGGCAAATATGGTCACTTGACCCCCAACACTCTTTGAAAAAAATTTGAAAAAAAGCACATGCCAAATTTAGCAGTTTTCAAAAATGCTTACGTTTATGACCGATTTATTTTATAGTTACACATTTAGTCAGATATACTTAAAATTTCAAAGTCAATTTTCAAAGTTTACTTCCCCTCCCCTCTAAAAAAAAATCTGCGGACGCCCTTGATGCTAATCTATATCTTCTGTTGGCAGCACTACAATCATACAATGAACTGCTAGTGAAATGTTTGGACTGATATATGTCATATAGAAAATAATATAACTGTTTGGTTACTTAATATATATAAGTTAACCTCCCAATAGGCTGACATTTATCTGTATTTATAGTTTTTTCTGACAGCTCGGTGTAGAAGATGAGCACATAAACAACACAACTCGAATTGCCAGAATATTAAGTATTACCGCGACTTAAACCTAT
>NW_008706848.1:16018-17499 GCF_000327385.1 Lottia gigantea
AGACCCAACGTTTTGTAATTTTCTCAATAATTGTATTCATTTATAAAGACAACACTCGACGATTTTAACAATCTTTCGATATGCATATACTTTACTTTACTTATCAGTGACTGTTTTTCAATACATTTGCGTCTATATACTGTACTTTAAATTATTTGATATGATTTTATTTCAGCTCTCTTTAAATGTCGATCAAGTTTTTTCTAATGTAATTCAGTTTATTTCGATGTCATCTTACATTTGAAAAAGTGGATAATATTCTCCAATAATGGAAGTTCAATGTCATTTCCTTGTGGAAAGCTCTTCTCGAGATGCCGAGATCATAGTTTATGGGATTGTAGCAGCTGTATGCTCTTTTCAACAAATTTCCATTCAGAAACATTTTACTTCAATTTCAATACAACCTTCATTCTTTAATCAAATACAAAATTCCAATGGACTCTCGATCAGATCAATTGCAACCACAAGAAGTTTGATATGAAAAATTGTGCAATAAAAACTGTAATAATTGAAGATTTAATTTATTCATTACTCCTTCAAACGATTCATGGTTCAATTCTTCACGGAATATCAGAACGTTTGATATTTGTTGTAAATTTGTTTATTAAAATGTTTAAATAGAACCTTTACAAATCTAACAGAACCGACACAAAGATATGTCTTAATATTTCTATATTCTACTGCTCATGTATTGAGCACTATTTTAACAGTAGTATTTCTATATTGCTCTACAATGATGTATTGAGCACTTTTTTAACAATGGTATTTCTTTATCGCTCTACAAATGATGTATTGAGCACTATTTTAACAGTGGTATTTCTATATCGCTCTACAATTGTATTGGGCACTATTTTAACAGTGGTATTTCTATATTGCTCTACAATTGTATTGAGCACTATTTTAACAGTAGTATTTCTATATTGCTCTACAATTGATTTATTGAGCACTATTTTAACAGTGGTATTTCTTTATCGCTCTACAATTGTATTGAGCACTATTTTAACAGTGGTATTTCTATATTGCTCTACAATTGATTTATTGAGCACTATTTTAACAGAGGTATTTCTATATTGCTCTACAATTGGAGTATTGAGCACTATTTTAACAGTGGTATTTCTAACAGAGGTATTTCTATATTGCTCTACAATTGAAGTATTGAGCACTATTTTAACAGTGGTATTTCTTTATCGCTCTACAATTGTATTAAGCACTATTTTAACAGTGGTATTTCTTTATTGCTCTACAATTGATTTATTGAGCACTATTTTAACAGTGGTATTTCTATATTGCTCTACAATTGGAGTATTGAGCACTATTTTAACAGTGGTATTTCTAACAGAGGTATTTCTATATTGCTCTACAATTGAAGTATTGAGCACTATTTTAACAGTGGTATTTCTTTATCGCTCTACAATTGTATTAAGCACTATTTTAACAGTGGTATTTCTTTATTGCTCTACAATTGATTTATTGAGCACTAT
>NW_008706849.1:0-1224 GCF_000327385.1 Lottia gigantea
AAAAACAGAGCATTCTAATGTTAATCAAACAGTTCTGGTGTTGGGCCTTAAAACGGTTGATATTCTAGTTGAAACCTTCAGAATAAGTGGAAGTCATATTCCTCTATAATACAATTTTTCGTTTATTTTGCAAACAATACATAGCAAATATAACATGTTAAATAACATTTCAAATAATTCGTGGAATCTAAATTGTTAAATTTTCAGATAAGGTAAAGGATCCATTTCTCTATGTTTTGGTTTGTTGTTTTCATCAATTCGAGCACCTAACATTTCCAACTATCTTAACAAATTGTACTAAAATCAGATACAATTGAAATTTGTCATATTATTGTTGGTTACAAAATGGAGTATTTTGTGACTACTTTAAGACGTTACCAGAAGTTTAAATGGATTGCAAGGAACGACAACTCTGTATGAGAGACTGGTCCGATAAAGGGACTCACTCCACTAATTCATTTGCCATCTCTTCGCATGTTAAAACACGAAATTCAGCCTTCTACAACTTTTTCCAGAAATCTCCTTGAAAGCTTTCCAATATGTCTAGTCGAATGAAAGCCTGATCAATCCTTAATGTCTCCTAAAAAAAATTCAATATATCATGACCATGAAAAATCTAGACCAAAAATTACTCAAAAATAGGAATGCAAAAAACCCTAAAAGGGAAAGAAGATTTCTAAACATTCGTATACATAAATGTTTTAGCGGAGTGAGTCCTATATGTTCTGGTGTATATAAGTCCTGTAGTTTCAGAAAGATTTGATAAGCCAATTGGTATTTGTAACATCACAGCTCAGTCAAGTTTTTCTAGAATTACAGGAATAGAATAGACGCTCTTCCTTTTAAAAACCAATTTAAACCTATATTGGACAAACAAGGTTGGCTACACTGCTTTCGTCATTGAATATCAAGCTCGTGAAAAAAACAAGTCTACCTGCCTCTGTTTGTTGATAATCCACGTCATTCGGCAATTCTCGCCAGTTTCCATAAAGCGCATGCGTAACTTTCACGGAAGGTCGTTTATGTAAAAGAATTCATAAAACAATGAAACAAAAATGAAAAAATGAAAAAAATAAAATTAAATCATAATTTTATAAACAAAAATATTTATAGAAAATAGTAAACAAAAATATTCATAGAAAATAGTAAACAAAAAATATTTATAGAAAATAGTAAACAAAAAATATTTATAGAAAATAGTAAACAAAAATATTTATAGAAAAT
>NW_008706849.1:17959-21796 GCF_000327385.1 Lottia gigantea
TGTGATCTTTTACATGCCTATTGTTACATCGTTGATTACATCTATCTCCATATTTACCACTTTGACAACCTGAAATATAATATAAAGAATGTTATATGTGACTGAGATTTCTTGATATTTTGTTATTGATAAGTGTAGACAGTTCGATTCAAAACTTACTCAATATACAATCATATCCTCTATAACCTGGTTGACAACCATCAGTACATTGTCCTGTTATATGATGACATTCTTGTGATCTTTTACAATGCCTATTGTTACATAGTTTACTACATTTATCTCCATAGGCACCATTTGGACAACCTGAAATATAATATAAAGAATGTTATATGTGACTGAGATTTCTTGATATTTTATCATTGATAAGTGTAGACAGTTCGATTCAAAACTTACTCAATGTACAATCTTCTCCTCTATAACCTGGTTTACAACCATCAGTACATTGTCCTGTTATATGATGACATTCTTGTGATCTTTTACAATGCCTATTGTTACATAGTTTACTACATTTATCTCCATAGGCACCATTTGGACAACCTGAAATATAATATAAAGAATGTTATATGTGACTGAGATTTCTTGATATTTTATCATTGATAAGTGTAGACAGTTCGATTCAAAACTTACTCAATGTACAATCTTCTCCTCTATAACCTGGTTTACAACCATCAGTACATTGTCCTGTTATATGATGACAGTGTTGTTGTGATTCTTTACAATGTCTCTTGTTACATCGTTGTTTACATCTATCTCCATATTGACCACGTGGACAAACTGTAACATAGCAATATTAATATTGTCAGAACAATTTGATGTGAAAATTTGGATAACGTTATGTCGGCTGGATGTGGTGCAACAATATTACTCGTGTGCTTGGAACCTGTACAATTTTTAAACACAAAGAAAATTGTTGCTCTGTTGTTAACAACCATCCTTTACAAGGATAACAACTTAGGCTCACACGCATTTTCTCTACAAGTTGTTCTTATCTAGATTATCCTTATCCATTTAGAGATGAGTCGAGTAGAATAAGATGATATTTTACAGATCACGACAATTTAACACTCCGACCGTGATTAGAATCTACGACCACCATTTTAACAACGGTACCAAACAAAACAAAAAAAATCCAGCGCTCTAAGAGAATGTGTTACAGAACCCCTCAATCCAAGACTGTGTATTGTTGTTACTGAAGTTTATTTTGTGTGATTTTTCCTCATGCATCCAGTGCACTAAATATGTACACCAACCTTGACTACAATCAATTCCCTGATATCCTGGATTACAACCATTGATACACTCTCCTGTTACATGATTACACTCAGAGATACCAGAACATTGTCTAGCACTACAGTTCTTCTGACATCCTAAACCATATTTATTGATAGTCCAACAACCTGAATATTAAATAAATCTATTTGTTAGTTATATTGGTATATACTCTATATTACATAAAACTATGTTCTTGAACGAAACAATTTCAATACATAATTATTCACATTATCATATCGTTAACTATTCCATTTGTTCAGAGATTTTTCTACGCAATGGAATGAATGGTAGACATCGAACTAGACTTACTAGTATTACAGCTACCTCCATACCATCCTGTCTGACATCCATTAGGACATTGACCAGTTATAACATCACATTTATCATAGTTCAAACAATGACAGAAATTATTACATTCTGAACCATACGTTCCTGTAGCACAAACTGTAATAGAGAGAGACAGTACGTTCCTGTAGCACAAACTGTAATAGAGAGAGACAGTACGTTCCTGTAGCACAAACTGTAAAAGAGAGAGATAGTACGTTCCTAGAGCACAAACTGTAATAGAGAGAGACAGTACGTTCCGAGAACACAAACTGTAATAGAGAGAGATAGTACGTTCCTAGAGCACAACTTATAATAGAGAGAGACAGTCCGTTCCTAGAACACAAACTGTAATAGAGAGAGAGAGTACGTTCCTAGAACACAAACTGTAATAGAGAGAGACAGTACGTAGAGCACAAACTATAATAGAGAGAGACAGTACGTTCCTGGAGCACAAACTGTAATTGGACAAAAAAAGCATTTGAAAAAAAAATAGAAACATAACTTGTCAGACAAAGTACCATACGCCCACAGTGTCTAAAATACAAATTTTCTCATAAATACACTCATGCAAACTGGGTTTCATTCTAGCTACAAACAGATGCCTCTATCGTGTCATCATATATAAATTTCCTAAGGGCAATAACTCAAAAACCAAAATCAAATTATTGTCATTATCAAACTTGACCAAGATCTCATTATTATATTGTTATATATATAAATTTGGCTTCCAGACATGATAGAGGCTAAATTTTTTTTATCTGAACTTGATGAAACCCGGTATGCATATATATATGAATTTGAAGTATTTTTATAAATTCAAGAGCAAAAACTTCAAAACCGTCCATCCGATTATTACCAAATTCGAACGTGACCGAGATCTCATTAATATATACATTCATACCAAGTTTCATCTAGATCGGAAAGAAGAGGTAGCCTCTATGTGTCAACAAGCCAAATGTGGACAGACGGACAGCGGCGTTAGCAAAATACGTCCACATTTCCATGTGGATATATAATAAAAAATATTATAAATTCGACTTCAAATTATCACACTATAATTTATCTTATATTTACTTTCTTATCAGTATGTTGTCATATATAGATATTTATTATTTACATCCGGGTATACTTCACAACATTACACGAACGATCATCTTATTTCTAGTAACAACTTACACAACGTAAAAACAAAATGTTTGAGTCGAACCCGGATATGTATAAATATCTTTGTTAGACTATAGACTATACTTGATAACAGTATAGTAACATAATCTATCTCATACAATACACAAGAACTTATGAATATTCTAACAAATTGTTTATTTTTTAAAGGTATAGTACCTCTTAGGATGACCAAAATTTAAATTTCAAACTTAGTTAAAATGAGTCGTAGTTCAACAATGGACTTGCCTAGTGTCAAAACTATACAACAGAATCTCTATATAATCCAATCAATCCATAAAACAAAGTATTAATTAATTAAACTACGTGATTTTGAAATATGCTTAGAAACGTCTTTCAATAATTACATAGCTTAATTGATATATCGTGTTATATAGAGATTCTATTCTTTAGTCATGGCACCTGGCACCTGTTTAAGTCCAACTGATGAATATATACACTTGTTACCCAAGATAGAGACTTTAAAGTTGGGTTCCCTTATTTTCATTTATGCTAATACTTATATGAATAGAAAGAAGAGGTGTTCTAATGACTTGGAAAATTACCAGTTTGTCTCACATGTCCATAATTACTTCATTAGCTTTATAAGTAGAGAATTACCAGCACAATTTCAATGAGTGTCCGATCAAGAAGCGTCAAAAAGTATTTTTTGTTTATCCAGACTGTACTTACACGGGCATTTATGATTGGTTAAAACTCTTAATTATATGCAATAAGAACATAATGATATGATAAAGAATACATGATATTTCATTAGAAACACCAATTAATCAAATAGTTTGCTTAATTTGACACTAAAATATAAGGAAACTCATCTTTAAATTTTATATCCGTTCTAAGTATGGTTTTAAGTATTGTGTAACATCTTCATAAACCTGTGGTAATTATAATATCTACATTTTGTGAACAGGTTCATCCTATTTTTCTACCTTGTATAAAATAATGTGACATCCCTGAACGTGTGATATTTTTATCAATTATTTTTATCAAGTTTAGTTCTTATTGCATATAGGTTTTTTTTATGCAAAATGCGTGGGAACTCCTCCTAAAAATAAA
>NW_008706849.1:21846-47476 GCF_000327385.1 Lottia gigantea
TGGAGGTCGGAGCGCTGATTTGGAAAAAGTGTTAAGTCGCTTGGATGGGAAAATAAAACGAAAGCCTATGGTGCTACAGGTTGTGCACGTTAAAGATCCCTCGACAGTTATAAATCGAAGAGTAGTCTAATGCCGCCGTTTTGGGAAAATATCCTTCGTCCCACACTTCATGGCATTGACCGTCTTCATTAGTCTAATTAAGTACAGAAGAGTAGGATGTTTCAGTTCCTTTCCTTGTTTAGATGACTAAATCAGTAAATTTAAGGTTGAATATTTTACATGAAATAATGTAGTAGAACTTACTGTCACCATCTCTATGAAACGTCTTTAAAAAACCTATAGAATACTCTTGTTGTAAATCTATATACCACCAAGCCCAAGGTGAATAATCAGTATCACTACAGTAATGTGTATCTCTATTTGTATCAGTATATCCATCTACTACTAGTTCAGGACCATATTGACTTCTGTCATTTTTAAATATACCACTTTGAGAGACATACTTAGAATCTAAAGCTATATTCTCTGAAAATAGAAATAAACATAACATAAATAGTTAGAGATATTTTATATTTGTTATATTTATAGTATATTACTGTATTTGTATATAACTATGTTATGTTCATATTACTTATCAAACTTTCGATCCATTTTTATTTGCTTTTATATTTACTCCCGAACATTCGTCACAATATCCTTTGCACCTAACCTGATTACTCCTGCTTTAAGCAATCCAATGTCTGCTCTCTTCAACACTGGGATTTTGTGAGACAATGAAGAAATTGATTGGTTAAAGCAGAGTTCACTAGGTTAGGTTAAACGGTTATTGTGACGAATGTATTTTTCAAGAGGCCAGTCTTTAGACCCTAACTGAAGTGGCTAAATTAAAAGCTAATAAAAAATGGAACGAAAGTTTGATCTAATTCTGATTAGACTGATACTACTGTGTCAATAAACAAGAAAAAAGTACGAGATACTCATAGTCAGTGAAACCCAATTTTAAAGTTCTGTAATGATTTTGGCAATAAATCGTTTAGTCTTTTATAAACTGTATTCATAGGTACTACCTTGTTTACAAGAAGGTCCACCCCAGCCTCTCAAACAACCACTATAGCAAAAACCAGTTACAGCATCACAGCTTTTATTATTGTGACAATGACAGATATAACTTTTGTTAAATCCGAAATTATAACCTGAAAATATAACATTATAATATTCGTTATAACAAACACTAGTTACAGTATCACATCTTTCATTAAATAAACAATGACAGGGTATAACCATTGTTATATCCAAAATATTATAACCTGAAAATATAACAATATAATATACGTTATAACAAAAAATAGTAATATAATACAAGATGTGATACTGAAACTAGTGTCTGTTATAACGAATATTATAATATTATATTTTCAGGTTATAACTATTGTTATATCCAAAACTATAACCTGTAAATATAACAATATAATATTCGTTATAACAAAAAATAGTTACAGTATCACATCTTTCATTATATAAACAATGACAGGTATAACCATTGTTATATCCAAAATTATAACCTAAATATATAACATTATAATATTCATTATAACTAACACTAGTTACAGTATCACATCTTTTATTATATAAACAATGGCAGGTATAACCATTGTTATATCCAAAATATTGTAACCTTAAAATATAACATTATAATATTCATTATATCAAACACTAGTTACAGTATCACACCTTTCATTATATAAACAATGACAGGTATAACTATTGTTATATCCAAAATATTGTAACCTTAAAATATAACATTATAATATTCATTATAACAAACACTAGTTACAGTATCAAATCTTTCATTATCTAAACAATGACAGGTATAACAATTGTTATATCCAAAATTATAACCTGAAAATATAATATTATAATATTCGTTATAACAAACACTAGTTACAGTATCACATCTTTCGTTATATAAACAATGACAGGTATAACCATTGCTGTATCCAAAATTATAACCTAAATATATAACATTATAACATTAAAGTATTCTGCTTGCACAACAACTACCCTCCAGCCTTTGTACATCAAGCTTTTCGATCCGTATTAATGGCAAAACCAACCAACCAACAGCCTAATCCCAACAGACCATCAACCCGCTTAGCTATCCCATTCATCGGAAAGGCATCATACCAAATCAAGAAGATCCTGAAAAAGTCAGTTGGCATTGAAACAGAGTTCTCTGGCAACTCAACGCTTAAAGATTTGCTCAGAGCCAGTGGTAAATTGAATCCCTCCAACAACCAAAAACCCAAGGGATGTGTCTACCAAGTTGAGCGCTCCTGTGGAAGCTCGTATATAGGGGAAACAAAGAGACCCCTTGATGTTCCACTCAAAGACCATCAAGACAAGCCCGGCAATGAAGGAACATCTGCTGTGGCTGAACATCTTGCTATGGGAAGGAAAACAGGACATAAAGTCAACTTTGACAACACCAACATACTGACAATCAATAAGCACATAGATAAAACCAAGAGACTTCATGAAGCTATCCACATTAGAAGATATCAGCCTGACCTTAACAGAGATGAAGGTGTTCGTTTATCGCATGCATATGATAAACTTATCAACTTGTAATTATTCATATTCAAATTTCCAACTTTAAGCATAGTTAGTTATATGAACAATGTAATTTCTATTAATAAAAGACTCCAATACCAGCAATAGTTGTTTATTTAATCTTCAATTAATCTTTTTTAATTCATTTACTTTACTTCAATTATTTTACTTAATCAGCCTGTATGTTATTTTAAGAATTATATACCTCTTATTGTACCTGTTAAAATTTAATGTAATGTATCAATAAACCATTTATCTCTTGTGTGTTCTTAATAATAAGCATTAAGGTATATATAGTTTGCCCATCACTTCTTCTCATTATGTGCCTGAGGACGACGGGGGAAACACGTCGAAACGTTGCATAAAACTTTAACCAGTGATTGTTATTCCATAAAGCTGTGTCTATATATTATAATATTCGTTATAACAAACACTAGTTGTAGTATCACATCTTTCGTTATATAAACAATGACAGGTATAACCATTGTTATATCCAAAATTATAACCTAAATATATAACAATATAATATTCACTATAACAAACACTAGTTACAGTATCACATCTTTTATTATATAAACAATGACAGGTATAACTATTGTTATATCCAAAATTATAACCTGAAAATATAACAATATAATATTCGTTATAACAAACACTAGCTATAGTACCACATCTTTCATTATATAAACAATGTCCAACATATAACAACAAATTATAATAATATAACTTTCCTTAAAATGAATTCGTTTTATCTAAAATTAACTGAATATATAACAGTCTGATCATTACTGAATAAGTTGTTGGGATTAATCCCAGTTTAACTGGGATTTATAGTTGCGCTACTTTTGCAATTTTGAGGATATGCGTAACATGCGTTATTTTGAGAAAATAATTTTTAAAAGAGAACATTCGGCATTTTCCGTGACTCAGTGAGTTCGACACTTGCCCGCGAACCTGAAGGTCCAGATTTCAATCCCGGCATCGAATACTTCTGATTTTTCAACCCGGTTTCCCCTAGTCAGTGATGCAGGTCGCGGAAAAGCGACTAGTTGTTCAATAAACTGAGGCCCCGTGTGCTACAGACTGTGCCTCGACAGTTGAATATTGAAAAAGATATAGGCTCATGCCTTTGTCCTTGCAAATTTCCTTCATCGCACAGTGCATGGCGTTGTCCGTCTGTATTTGTCCAATTAGATGCAAAAAGTAGGACCAAAAACTAAATTCATTTCATATCATTTCAAAAATATCTCAAACTAGAAAATTTCTATTTCTATATACATCTTTTCTATATATGGTTGAGCCTCAAGAAAAGACGAGTCATCTTTTGAACATTCAAAATCGGATTAGAAGGCTCAATATTCGAATTTTGAACTGTGAACACTATTACTGATAAGCTTAGCTAAAAACAAATTCCGTTTCTGAGAGGAAGGTACGATTGATCAAGCAGATGATGAACGTGTCCTTATGAGAAAAATTTGCTGTTAAATTTCTTGCAACATTCGTACAGAATGTCAATAAAAACCACCTTAATATAAATTCAAATTAAATATAACTTACAATGTATATGTATTATTAATCCAATAAACATACAACTTAATACTAGGGCCGCCATATTCCATCTGATGATAAAGGGAAGTAAAATAATAGAGACAAGGAAGGTATTATTGTACAGGAATTGAAGTATATATATCAAATGATAATGGTAGGAAGATTGCCAAAAACGGTCACTCAAAAATCTATAAAAAAAACTGGTCGTAATGGTTGACAAAATACTAAAAAGGGTCATACCGAAACTAGCTGAACAACCCACATGGGTTTTTGTACTACATTGAACGATAATACACTGACTCGTATGATAATCAGTTGTCATAATGGTAGACGAAATACCTGGGTGAACAACCCGCAACAGTTTTTGTATGTTATTGCATTTAACGATAATGGAAGGACTCGGGCGGGCAATAATGCATTTTACCATGTGGAATTTTCGATACAGCGATACATGCAGTGGAAATAGAAATCATGTCCAGACCTGTGCCTCGTGTACTCGTGAAGGCTTTGCATAGGATTTCATATTTCTTGTACATAATGATAGAATTGTCTGTACCCCCTACGGATCCCTAAACTTATGATTCATGTTGTTTCATCTATTCACAAGCCAGTTTCGTCCAATGAACTCTTTCAAAAGAACTTCAACTAGAGGTGGTCAAAATCACTCATGTACAAAGTATACAGCCAAGAACCACAGCCCGTTCATCCACACCAGCATTAATTCGCTATCAGAGACCCAGAACCAATATGATAACATCATGAAACATAAAAAGAACATTGAAGAATAGTCCACAATTTGGTAATGTGTATATCGAAAGACTCAAAACCGTAGATGATTTGAAGAAAGAATCGAATCTCCGTTTGGTACTGAAGGAACTAGGAAGAGACGGTCTAATAGTGAAATCGTATCCTTAAGAATTCAGCTTAGGGGTGTTTGAGGTACGGAATGTAGAATTGCCGCGAGGTCACCAAATTTCAGCCATAAAATTTTAGTTTTCGAGAAAAGGTGACAGAATTTTCCCAATGTGATATTTTAGGACTATGTGAAACTGTTTAAATCAAGGACCAAGTGATAAGTGCTGATGGGTATTTAGTGTTTAGCAACAACCGTAAACAATTACATAGGAATTCCAGGAGGGGAAGTGGTGGAGTTGGATTTTTAATCAAACATGAACTTATAGTTATATGAACACTTTTAAATATTCATATCCTCGATTCCAGTACCGAAGACATCTTGTGGGTTCAAATTAATGGTATAATTACAAAATGGTCAATGTGTTTCGCAGTGTGTTATCGACCCAACGAACCGGGTATGTTCTATGATAATCTACTACAGGATGTGTATTCATATCAAAACATTGGGATTATCCATATATTAGGAGACTTTTACCAAATGAGGTCGTGAAGAACGACACTGTAATAAAACTGTTACAAAGATTATTTTCAGCCTGTTTTGAGTAAGGAACTGTGCCAGCAAAGCATCATCCATCCTGAAACCAGGCAGCGAAGACAACACTGACCCGAACAACTACAGAGGTGTTTCTCTTATATCAGTCCCTAGTAAGGTCTATTGTTTTATTCTGAATAAGAGGATAAACGCTTATCTTGAAACGTCAAACAGTCTGTCCGATTATCAAAATGGCTTCAAGAAAGAACGTAGCTGTTCTGACCATGTATTTACCCTGCATAATATTGTAAATAGACGTTAAGACAGAAAGCAGGGCATTTGATGCCGTCCAAAGACGATACTGTGGTACAAACTAAAAACATGTGGGATTTCGGGAAAATGTTTAAGTGCATTACAAAGTTTATACAGTGACATAAAAAGTGCAGTTAGGATTAACAATCATATGACAAATTGGTTCGTAACTTCCTCGGGTGTGAAACAGGGGTGTCTAATGTCACCTACACTTTTTACCATCTACATTAACGATTTAGTGTCCAACATATATAACAGTAACTTTGATGTTAAATTTGGTGAACAAGAACTTTCTATTTTACTTTATGCTGATGATATCGCACTAATTGCCCCAAATGAAAAGTGTATGGATGGACTGGTGGATATGGTGCAAGACTGGTGTGAAAAATGGAAATTATTTTTAAATGTAGCAAAAACTAAGATTGTCCACTTCCGACCAAAATCAATGCCTGGGTCCATTTATGTGTTTAAATGTAGTAACAATATATTACTTATAGCGAATCTTATAGATATCTCGGCTTGTGGTTACATGAACATTTTAGATATGCATAAAACAGAATCAGAACTGGCAAAATCGGCTAGTAGAGCATTAGGGTCACTCTGTATGAAATTTCGACAAGGTGGTGATTTGTAACTGAAAGTTTTTAACAAATTATATAAATCTCTTGAGCCAATATTGTTTTACTGTGTAGGTATATGGGGCCTTAAATCTTTTTCTTGTATTAATTCAGTCCAGAATAAGGCAATTAAGTTTTTCTTGGGTTTAAGTACGTTTACCTCCAATTTGTCAACACTGGGTGATATAGGAGTGGACTTCATGTTTCACAAATCAGAAATTAGAATGTATCCGGCAATTGTGCAAACTCTATAGGTTAGATACAAATGGTTTTCTGTTTAAATTGTTTCAGTATTTGCATGTTATTAGAAGGAAAATCTCTTGGCTATCATATGTTTTTAAATTTGTCGAATCTGTTGATATAAATAATTTAGTTAATGATACGCTTTTAACTACTAAATATATTGTAAATATTGCAAAAAACAAGTTAAATGAACTTGATATTAGGGAATGGGAAAAAGACATCTATAACGATAGAAATAATGTGAATGGAAATAAATTAAGAACTGATAGGAATTTTAAAGAAACACCCTCAGTTGAACCATACGTAACGAACTGTAAGCTGACACGAATTCAGAGACGATTAGTTTGTCAATTTCGCAGTGGTTCCTTCATCCTTAAAAAGTTGTTAAAACCAGAGCATACTAATGTTAATCAAACAGTTCTGGTGTTTGGCCTTAGAACGGCTCGATATTCTAGTTGAAACCTTCAGAATAAGTGTAAGTCATATTCAATGTTAAATAACATTTCAAATAATTCGTGGATTCTAAATTGTTAAATTTTCAGACATGGTAAAGGATCCATTTCTCTAGGTTTGTCGTTTTAATAAATTCGAGCACCTAACATTTCCAACTTTCTTAACAAATTGTACTAAAATCAGATACAATTGAAATTTGTCATATTATTGTTGGTTACAAAATGGAGTATTTTGTGTTACCAGAAGTTGAAATGGATTGCAAGGAACGACAACTCTGTTTGAGAGACTGGGCCGATAATATGTTCTTGTCAAAATATGAGAGATTTCGATTTCTTTCTGGTGTCTAGAAGTCCTGTAATCACTCAAACTTTTATGTGTTATTTATGCGTTTTGACTTAGTCAAGGTCAATAACTCATCCGTTTAACCGTTCAACAAAGAAATCCTTAAATTCGAACTGTCCCGGATTTCATCAATATATATGATCACGCCAAATTTCACTTTAATCAGATGGAAACTGTAGTCTCCAAATTTTACGCGTTTAAGGGTAATAACTCAAAAAACCGTTCATTGAAAAATCTTAAAATTTAAACTTGACGGAGATCTTATCAATTCTAATGCTATAACCAAATTTCATCAAAATCCATTGAAAATAAATTTGTGCCCACAAACAAATTTTGACGCGATTTTACTAAGTCAAGGACAATAACTCAGAAACTGTTCATTGAAAAATCGTAAAATTTAAACTTGACGGAGATCTTATCAATTCTAATGCTCACGCCAAGTTTCATCAAAATCCATTGAAAATTATAGCTGCTATTGTGTCCACAAACAAATTTTGACGCGATTTTACTAATTCAAGGCCAATAACTGAAAACCGTTCTTCAAAAAGTCATCAAATTGCAATTTTCAGTCAGACCTCTCGGGTTCCTGCAATTCCAAACAAATAAGTGTTTGATGACGTCACTATACACAAAATCTTCTTTATCACATAAGGCCCTTTGCGATTGGTGACGTCTTCAAACACTTAGCTTTAGTTAAATTGCAGGAACCATGGACGTCTGATTGAAAATTGGAATGGTGCAAATTGATGCTATCAGTGTCCCCAATACACAATACATTTTTTTGTTTTCTAGGGTGAAGCAGCGAATTTAAACCCATCTTCTTTCACTATGTAAATTGTTAAGGGGGCACCGTATGAAGAGTAAGGGCGAATAGTACTAAGACAATGTTTTATTTGGAGATAGGACTACTGTGAGATACTGTGTTTAAGCTTAAAACCTTTATATGTACTGGCTAACAGTATAATCGTATACCAACTTCAACCCGAAGATTCGCCCACCAGAATACGAAATGTAAATTGCAAAAATTAACAAAAATTATTTTACTGAAAGATTTGTAGATTGAAAACAATCCTTACCTTAAACTTGGTCTTGTAAACACTTGAATTTAGTTAAATAAACCAACACAAGTACTAATACTCAAAAATAATTGTCTTATATTCCTTTAGTAGGTTTCTTAAGTAAATAAACTCGTACAACTTTCAAATGTTACAGATTATATGACATTGAACATTGAACAATTCTTTTCGTTTTATGAACACTCGTGTAGTATCTAGTTTAAAGTTATTGCACGTGCATAAATGTAAAGGGAGAGGGCAATGGTATGAGTTGTATTCACAGATCATACTGACACAAGCCACACCCTTCATATCAATACTATATTATATTAGCCTCACCCTCAGCACGTGGTACAACAAACAAAACAAAATTGGAATCGCATTAACATTATCTATTATTGTCTGAGCGAAGTATAAAAATATTTGATTTTTTTCTATTATTTTTATGCGCTTTGGAATAACAGCTTCAAACTAGTACTTTTAATCTTAAAATGTTTTTGCGTTGATAAAAATATAAATATGAGCACACATTATGTCTTCATAATTTTATACAAAGGACAATTTTTCAGGCAAAATTTTGGACTTTTTTAATCAAAACCTTTGGGAGAGAAATGTGTTTTTCAATGTAATCTACCAAAACATTGTAATTTTATCAATGCAAAGACATTCTAAGACTAACAGTTCTGTTTAGAGGATAAGAAAAAATTTAAAAATGAAATTTGCTTTGTTCAGACAATAAATAATATTGAAACTGACAAAACTGGACTTGTTTAATAAATAATACAAAGTCTCTGTGCACTGAATCAGAATCATCTCCCACATTGCCCATCTTTTAAGACAAATTTTACCCACATCGTCGAAAAAAAAATGAGAAAAATGGCCTTATTTAGTTACTTAAATATTTATAACAAAAGAATAATGTAACAAACAACAATGGCAAAATAAAGCACATGATGCACGTGCAATGTTTAAATTTAAAGCCACTCCTTTAACTGGCAAGCCTGTCAATCATGTTATAAGTAATTTATAGAACTTTTCATTGGTTTACCGCCTCATTGGTTGATTATTGACATTGATTATTCATCTATATTTGACATTCAATGCCAATATAACAATTTTATCATCTGATTTTTCAATGTCAATTCTATACAATTATCCATTGCACTTTTCCACTTTTTGGTCAGAATTAAAGGGGCTCGGAATGTGAAAATCCTGGAGAAGCTCTGAATCGGAAATATAGCTCTATGGAATTTTTTTGCTTAAGTCAAATAAGATCTTCTTTTAGGAGAGTCCAAAAAGCTAATATATTTTAAAATAAAATCGAACTTACAAATTTCATTGTATCAATTTTGGTGGTTCAACTACAACAGGGACTGTTTGAGTCAAGTCCAGACCCCCCCCCCCCCCCCCACACCCGCCACTCTCAACCCATGGAAAAAATATGTGGGAGAGGATACATTAAAAACAATTCCCGGGGGAGGGTCGCATCACGCTCAAGTCCACGGGGCCCCACCTATCTTATTGAGCCACTAGTTAATTTGTACATTACCCTGTGATGTACCAAATGTTATGTGAATGATTATAGTAAATAAAAAATACAAACTTTAAAGCTCGATACATACAAAAACATTTTTCAATAAAATTCCAAAAATATCTTTGAAAAAATTAAAATATACATGTTAAATATATATATATATATAGTAACATAAATAATAGCATGATATTAGAAAAATATCATAAAATAAATGACTATGTTTAAAGTGACATGTGGGCCATTTTGGGGGGTTGTTTTTAGTTGTTTTGAATACATAAATAGTCTTCAGGAGTACTTGAAATGTACGAAAATCGCATAATTCCTTCAAAAATATCTCAAACTAGGAATTTCTTTTCCTATTTCTATATATTTATTTTCTGTTCATCTAAAACGGATAAATATGGGCATACATGGATTTGAAGGCTCAAATTTCGACGGTTAACTGATTGGCTTAGCTACTAAATCCCCATTTCTGATTGGTCAAAAAAAAAGTGGCGCATCGGTCCCTTTAATATATGAGTAAAAAAATAATATTACAATTCGGATAAATGACCGAATTTACCAAAATGATTTATCATAAATAAATATAAGTTTTGAGGAAAAAAATGACTATAAATTAGCATAAGTTCTTCTGGCTTTAACAAAATCAGATACAACTTGATGAAGATTGATGTAGTCCTCCTAAAAATAGAGTTAAATCATATTCATTTTTATCAATAAATGAGAGAGCAGATTAATTTGTGAAAAGTGATAAAGGGTGATCCCCATTTTGTTTCATCTAAGGCATTCAGTATCTGTATTTCATTGAAATCCTCTACAAGCTTATATGTTAGAAATCAGAATTGGTATAGTATAACAATTTCATCAGATCATGAGTGGCATGTAGAGTCACCCACAGAAAACATACAAAACGAAACATACTGATATGTATTTTATGAAGATGTATATATGTTTTATTATTCGTAGGCAACATTTAGAGGTATACAGATCATTTTAAATAACAGGACGTAAATTTCACCTGGTGATGAAAATGTAAATTTTTGAAACGTTATTATACAATACAAAATCAACTTAGGAGTAGTATACATTAAAGTACATTTGTACATGTTTCAAATGATCGGTCCGGAACACTGATAAACATATAGGTCCGTAGCAAGACTTGGTTGTTCGCTGAAGCAAGTAATATAATCTGATAGACAATGGTTGCAGTAATGGAATTGGTTGGTTGTCATCCTGTAGTCACTGGTTGTAAACATTTTTAGAAAGAAAATATTGTACCTGTGATTTGATGGTTAGTCCAATTTGACTATGGATTTTCCGGACAACATTAAATATTTCAACTTCATCGTCTAATCTTATACGTTGAAAAATATTCATTAATATACAAAATACTCGAGCGTAATACGTATCACTGAAAAAGAAAAACAATATCACTGAGAATATTCCAAATAAATTTTTATGACTTTTTACATGTATTGGGGGCACTGATAGCATCGATTTGCACTATTGCTATTATCAGTCAGACGTCTGTAGGTCTCACAAAACTGTTGCAGAAAAGTGTTTTATGACGTCAATATCGCAAAGCCCCTTTGATATTATAAGCAGCTTTTGTGAAAGTGACGTCACATATTGTTATGAATTTCTATATTGGATTGTCAGCTTTCCTACTTTCATTCAAATATATTCTCTTGAAGGGATTTTAAAGAGGGTTTCTAATTTACAAATATGTTTTATCACATAACACCCTTTGCGATTAGTGACGTCATCAAAAACTTAGTTTTAGAGGAATTACAGGAACCACAGACGTCTGATCGAAAATTGGAATGAGGTAAATTGATGCTATCAGTGTCCCTTGTAAAATTTTTTTTAGAAAACCTCTTTACAGTTCCATTAAGAACATGACATGTATAGTAATATACAAGCTCCAATGGAACCTTAGATATTGCAGGGACATAATGTAACAAATACTTTTCGAGCAAATATTCATGAATAATTTCCAATATTAAGTTCTTCTTACCTTGAAAAAAGTATGATTGGATCGAAATCATTATGAGATATAGCTTCTAACTGTACTAATAATTCTTGAACACATTTATATAAAGCTCTTGATTTCGTTGCTGAACTCGTAGCCAAATTCAATGTTATTGCATTTATTTGCTGCTCGGGGCGTCCCTGCAAAAATATACATTATATAAGGAATCTTGATTGTGTTCATGAACGCCAGACGTGATTACAGAATAAATTACTTATTATATGTATAAACTACGCCAATTCTGTTTAAAAAGGAGAAAGGTTTGTCTAAAACTAGCGGCGGAAGTATCGCTGATTGGCATTAAAAATTAATGGTCCATTCAAAATACAGCAAGCAGATTTGTACAATTAAACCTTCTTAAGCTGTGTGTGATTAAACCGTTGAATATTTTTATGTTGATTTATGAAAAAAGAGGTTGGAAGACATATTCCTCGTGCAGTTTAAAGTATTTCACTCTTAAAGACTCAAAAGAATATATACAAAATAGAAACATGATAATGAATGGCAATGAAAAAAACAACAACTATAATTCATATGTTACAAAAAAAACTTTTTAAAGAGTCAAACTAAAAATTTATAAATTCAGTTCTAAAATATTACCTGTACGAAAGAAATTGTGACGCATGTGTTTTTTAGATCATCATTTATGAGATTCTCTGATGTAGCTGTAACAACGCAATCGTTATACAATCTTTCAGATCCGACCTGTGGACACACATCATCTTTAAACTGTATTGGAATTTAGATTAATTTAATGCATAATATCGCCATTTCAAAACCATGATCTACTAAACATCTTCAAAACATGTTGAATAACAATGGACATATTCACAATGTCAAGCTATAACGAACTTCGTCTAAACCCTTGACTGCAATAGCCACTATTCTTGTATCACATTAGTTTGTAAATGCAGTAATTTAATTGGATTGTACGCTAGCAAAAACAGCCAATCAGATATCCCGATGTTTCTGTCGCCTGCACGCTATTCGTCGAATTCATCGAACGATACATAAAAGGTGGCTTATGATGTCAAGGTATAAGAGGATGGTAAATGGGTAAATTGTTAATCATGGTCATTTTTATTTCTATATGAAGTAAAAACTAAAGAATTATGCATATTAAGATTCCTACCGTACTATCTAAAATAAACACGACAACTGGAATCTGTGTTTTATATACTGCCTTCCAAACATCACTTGTGGGAACTTTATGAAGATCTTCAAATAAAATACTGTTTTCACAGGTGTAAGACTGAAGACAAATTAACAAATTGGTTAACAGATTAACAAGAATTGTGTTTATTAACACATTAACCTCCATGTGTTATCTTACCATTGACTTACGAATACTATCCAGTTGGGGTTTGCACGTTTGCACTAGTTCGCTCGTCTGGATCCATTCGCAAGTTATATAAGGTGTAACAAACTAGATATGTTTCTAATACAAAGATTGTCAGTATTCAGAAATCGGATTCCAAAGGTTACTTAAAGTCTTTCAATTCTGAAAGGGATAGCTTCACCATTTCTATTTCTATATATTATGTCTTTTCTACATATGACAGTGTCTCAAGAAAAGACGAGTCGTCATTATAACATTCATAGTGAATATTACTGAACACACATTTGAAGACTCAAATTTCAATGGTGAGCTGCGAACACTATTACTGATTACCTTAGCTAAAACAATCCCGTTTCTTTTATCAAACCTAATAACATGTCCACTATCTCTAAGTGTGATGTAGTCGTAAGAACTAATTTGGTTTCAAACGGACCCGAATTCTAAAGATATAAGACAATACCTACCGAATATCTATATAAATGGGTTTTGTCACTTATTATTTGTTTGTTTTGTTCGGCTGCCACTGAAAAGTAGAAAGAACGCATAAAATATATAAAGCAGTTATGTTCTATTTATATTTAACTTTTGTTACAGTAAGAAACAAGCCCGCCCTTTGATGTACCCCCCCCCCCCCCCCAAAAAAAAAAACAAAAAAAAAACAACCCTTCAGATACGACTAGTGGGGTCAAATAAGACTAAAAACAAGTGAGATCAAAAATAGGGATCAGATGCGTCGGTCTGGATAAGAAACTGTACCCTATGTAAAGCTATTTCAAAAAGTCGTACAAACGTTGGTGAATACCTGTTGGTGTAGCTGAGACTGAGATTAAAAGTATGAGGGGGGTAAAAATTGACTCATCATAGTTACCTTCATTACACTGTACTGATTTCAAATAATCGAACTGTTGTTTCAATGTGGAATTTCCCATTTTAAAGGAAACATTACTGGCACCATACTCAAATCTATCTTTATTCATAGCAGTATCTCCTCTTTTAATTCCTTCTATAATAGCTTCATGTATAAACTGTAGCTGAGACTGAAATTGTAAGTATAAGGTGGTTAAAAAATAGACTCAGCATAGTTCATTTTGAATCTAAAACAAATGGTAATACATGTAGTTCAATGTTGGTTCGAGCGAATTCACTTTGTCCACAAAGATATTTAAGTGGTCTGTTCACGTCTGCCCTTTCGAACTGTATCACTGACATGGGGAACTGGGTTGAACAACAGCGGCTGCAGAACTGCCTATAGAGTGGTGCCACTTAATCCCCCCCCCCCCCCCTCATCGGAGCTGCAACTAGGGTTGGATAAATCCATGCCAAGATTAAACTCTTCAGGTTACAGAGCAACTACTTACATCTGTTTGAACCATTCCTTTTCTTTGTTCTCTTAAATTTTTGACACATTCCAAAATATCTACTTTCCCAATATCATTATATCGTTTTAAACAGTAATCTATAGCAATATAGGTACCAGTTCTACCTACACCAGCACTGTACAGAGAGAAAAAAAAACATTTTACATTTTGTTGCTACAAGAATTTGGTTGTATATTCGAATAAACACTAATGAGCAGATAGCTACAGCATGTAAAGACGAGGTACGGTGTCCGATGCGGGATTTTTGATACAGTAGAAAATTATAAGTAATGTACGAAAATCGCATAATTTCTTCAAAAATAAATATAAACTAGAAATTTATTTTCCTATCTCTATAGATATCTTTTATATATGAGGGAGTTCCAAAAAAGACGTCTCTGTACACACATAAATTTAGAGGCTCGAATTTGGACTGTGAGCTGTGAACACTATTACTGATTGACTTAGCTAAAAAAGAAATCCCCATTTCTGAGACTAAAGTATGATTTATAAAAAAAAAATGGTGCACTTGTCCCTTTAAGTTTGAAAGATTTTCTTGTGAGTGATAAGCTGGTCACACATTAACACAGTTTCTTATATTATGTATCATGTGAATACCTACCTACAATGTACGAGTACAGGTTTGGTTGAATTGGGAATATATCTATTAACTGTATATTGGAAATCTAACATATCTTGTATATCTGGTACACCATGATCTGGCCAGCTGATATAGTGAAAATGACAAAACTCGTGTGTTGTACCATCCTTGAAATAAAAGTAAAGAAAATCAGCGAAAGTTATCAGGGTATAATACCAATAAAAAGTGAAAACTGTGAAAACTTGGAAAGAAATAACAGTTTTTCTTAAGAATAACAACTAAGATTGTCCCAATCTTTAAGCATTGATCTTTCCAGAATAAACCTGTATCTATGTACAGCTTGGTCGACGACAACCATTTGTTCGACGTAACGAAGATAATGACGTCATGTAAAAATTCCAACGCTTTAACCGACTGTGCTACAGTCCGTGGTAAAATCAGGTTTCAGAAATCACATAAGAAATTATCATCCTCGTAGAGTATATAAATATAGAAAATATCAATACCTTTTCCATAGTGATGTATCGTTTAGTATAATTGGCTCGTATTTTCTCCTTCTTCAACGTTAGTTTAATATCACCAAATGTTTCTGTACCATGTTCAGGCCAATATCGTATACATTTAGTCTGAAAAGATTCCATCAGAAATGACATGACAATTTCCAAAATTCTTAGCTGCAATTTTTAAAGGAAACTGATATGGGTTGAAGACTAAAACTTAATTTTTATGGACTGTATTTTTTACAATATGTTTTAAATAAATTAAAGGTAAATTACCTCTTATAGATAGACTAACAAGTTGAAATTTTTATACTTGGTTAGTGGCCCTACCTGATGTCATAACTATACAACAGAACCCCTCTATAATCCATACAACTAATTAATTCATGAAATATGCTTAGAAGCGTTTCTTCAATAATTATTTAGCTTAATTGATATATCGTGTGATATAGAGATTCTATTCTTTAGTCATGGCACCTGGTAAGTCCAATTGATGAATATATACACTTGTTAACCATAAATTTTATGTCCATTCTAAGCGGTGGTATTCCTTTTAAAGTAACAAAATTTACCTTTCCACCTTCAAATTCTCTTGTTACCATGACAACTTTTTCACATTTCATATCCCAAATCATTCTAACAAAATCATTGATAGTTACCGCAGTAGAACCTGAAAACAAATTCTCAATATCAATTCAAAAAGCAAATATTTATTCCTTTAACACAGTCTTTAAAACGCACCGGAGTGCGCCCGAAAATGACACAGTGTAATACGCCGAGTTGTCCAAGAAAGTCAAAGCACTTTGTATCTACAATAAACGACGTCAGCCTTCAAAAATAATTCACTGGGTCCACTTTGATGAATATCATCACATGGACAGGTAACTAGTCTCACGTGACATTTTGATTGCGATTTCATTGGCTAACACCTATCGGAATACGCAGAGCGTTAACGCTTAAAACCCCTTCGGAGGTTAAAAGCGTATTACGCAACGTCGACAGAGACAAGATTGAAGGATTTCTCGGCGTTTTCGCGTTGTGTATTACGTAGCGTGAAAACGCTCACGAGAACGAATGGAAACAAGCCTGAACTCTTCCTGTTGATAGTCACCAACAATCTCATAGAGTTTTGTGCCACCATCTTTATTTTTTATTAGTGTCAGAGAAAGGCATAATGTATATTGAGTATTATAGTTTATTTACCTTGAGCAGCGATAAACTTCTTTCCGTCGTAACCCTGAAATAAAAATAAAAACTCCCTCTTAAAAACAAAATTTATGTGAAATAAAACTGCATTACGATAAAATTTCGAAATAGGAAATCTTGTTCTTTTCCTTGCATTTTAGAGAGAGTAAATGTAAGAAACTATCTCCAAGTCCATTGGACAAATAGGCATTAAAGGGACAAGTGGGCAATTTTGTGAGGTTGATTTGAGTCTTGAATATCTGTGAATAGTCTTCAGAAGAACAAAAAATGTACGAAAATCATATAATGCCTTAAAAAAAATGTCTCAAACCAGGAATTTATTTTCCTTTTTCTATATAATGTCTTTTCTATATATAGAAGTGTCTAAAGAAAAGACGAGGACTCGTCTTTTTCACTTTCAAACGCGGATAATTCTGGACGCACATGGATTTGAAGGTTTAGATTTCGATGGTGTGCTGTGAACACCGTTACTGATTGGCTTGAGAGTAAGGTTCGATATTGGTTTAAAAAAAATGGAGCAACCGTCCCTTTAAATTTAGTTACTTACATTCATATAATTAGCATTGATATAATCTGAATGAGGGACACCAAGTAGTTTCTGTAATATTACTCTTGTCTTATCATCTGTAATTTAATTCTGATAGTATTATACTATTCGACAATTTTCAGCAGTTTCCGAAAACTGAATATGTTGTAGAGCGTGGACCGTGTGATTTAACACATGGTACGAACAGATAGGTATGGTCTGTTAATCAATTTGTTATACAACGTTTAATTTATTTTGATAATAACCTTGATTCGATTTGCAAATTATGCTCAATCGAAACTTTCTTGAAAGTAAGGATCAGATGATGGTCGTGGTTTCTAATCCCAGTCGGCATGTAAAAGTCTGATGACCTTGAATAAAAAAATCCGTACAAGCAAGACAATCCCGTAAATCAGATTCTGGTCCAAAGTATGGCAAAATAAGTCATCTTTCCACATTGTTCCAGTCTACCTATAGTTGTAAATGGGTATGGATAATCTGAGAATGAATTTGTACTTTGTATTGCTGAATAAATATTATTACATACAGACATTACTTGCTTCGTAAAATGTAAAAATTTACAGAAAATATCAATAATCTTACAAGGGTAATAGCCTTTAAATCGATTCTTCTTGCGGTTCTCTGGTATATGTGATACATCGTAACTTGAGGTAAAATCATCGAACAGTGCCTATTGGAATATCACGAAAAGATAGAAGTAAGACCACTATTAAATAATATCTGGGCTATATGTAAAATATTATGGGGTACTAAAAGAGTGGCCCGGCCTAGACCCTTCCCCTCCTCCACTTTCAAATCTTTTATCATTTTGCATAGTGAAAGAATGAACAATTTTGTAGCCCCTGCTTGGCCCACCTCGCCTAATGTTTCATAGAAATGCCACTGTACAGAAAACTGTGCCTGATTGTACACATCTTCACAATTTTACGAACTCTTATACCTTGACATCATTGGCACTTTACTTTTATCAACAAAGTTTCTTTAATCATGTTTTCAAACATTGAACCTCACAAGGGAGATAAATCGTATATCTAAATCTTGCCGACAGGTGTCGTCCTACTTTCAAACGAAGTGCCTAATGATATCAAGGAAATTACAAGATGTATCGTCCAGAAAATATTTCAGATTCTCATTTTAATATTTTTTATTGAAGCTTTGATATCCATTTAGTGACTTTCTATAAAACACTTTTTACCTGATACAACTCTTCAAATCCTTTACAGGGACTGGTTTTAATGACGAATTCTTCAAGTTCTCTAAGGTTAAAGTCAGAGTCATCTGGTAGAACGCTGTTATACTCAATATCAGCTATTGCCTCTTCCCCTATTGAACTATGTTCATCTTCGACATCTCTGTTTTGTACAGCTTCTATCGCCTCAACATTTTCATAGATTGGCCCTGAAGCAATCAACATTTATTTTGAAAGATTGGTCCTGAAGCAATGAAAATTCAGTTTGAAAGATTGGTCCTGAAGCATTGAAAATTCATTTTGAAAGATTGGTTCCGAGGAAATGAAATAGGAAATTTTAGGAAATAAAAATTTATTTGAAAGATTGGTCCTGAAACAACTTTTAACAATAAATTTAGCATAAAAGTTCAATCATACCTGTTACTGATCCGGAACGAGCAACATGCGAATAATCAACATAGAAAGATTTCGTACACGATTCACCTTCTCTTGGCTTTCTGAGTTTTCTCCTGAAAGAAATAAGTTATTCAGATGGTATATATATATACACATAGTATACGACGTAACGAACGTATAATTTGACCTTTAGGTAGGCTACTAGCTACCTGCCAGTAGCTAGGCCAAGCCCCTTCTAAGAAAATGTTGACCCCACCCCCTCGAAAAAATTTAGATGACTTATATGACTTGTTGAGTTGCTATAGTTGAGCCCCCCTTCAAAAAATCCCCCCCCCCTCGAGACCCTGGGCTAGCTACGGGTCTGAGGCTACTACAATGTGTAATTGATCTTTGCTATTCTTTGCAATCACTTGATGTTTGGTTTGGATAAGAAATTACTTACTTCTGGAGAGATTTAAGATATTACTTACTCCTGGTGAAATTTTAGAAATTACTTACTTCTGGAGAGATTTAAGATATTACTTACTTCTGGTGAGATTTAAGAAATTACTTAATTATGGAGAGATTTGGGAAGGGCCCTCTGATAAAGAATATGAGCTAGTGTGTCTCTAGTTTAGTAAGTGTAGGAGAACCACATCACAAATTAAGTTAGGAATTAGGCTACATGTAGAATTCTTTTCGTCGGCTGTTTCAGCCAAATGCTCTACTAATATGTTGAGTTCAATTTATAAACTCTCTCCAAAATTATAGACCTAATCACAAACAAATAAATTTATTATCTTTTCATATAGAAGAAATGAAATGCAATGGAGTTTTATGTTCTACTGTTCTCTATCTTTAGATAGATTAGGACATGAAGAAAAATCACTTACAAGACAAGAAAAACAACAATAACAATGATGATAAGAACAACACATGTTGATACAGCAGCTACTATAGTTGATTTGGAGTCTGAAACCAAATATAAAACCTTTTATATACATCCTAATCAAAATCAAGTTGATAGAAAGTTTTGATGTTGATTGGTAAAGATTTTCAGATAAGACGCTCTGGGCACCTTAGAGTATGTATACACAGATTGACTTTAAAGTGATTGTAAAGAGGTTTTCTAAATTCTTTATGTGTATCGGGGACACTGATAGCATCAATTTGCACCAATTTTATTATTGATGTAACAACTACTTCCAATTAACTTATATGGTAACGTTTTAATTTGAGAATAATCCAAATAGAGTCTGGAACATCATCATGTCGTATTACACATTCGGGAACTCTCTTGAACTTGGAATCAAGTGGAACCTCAAACCACAGGAGAAACCCTAGACCTCCCTGTCAGCCCCTCCGACCGGCTTCACTGACTGCAGGAAACCGAGAAATTGGAAAGCATAATCTCGACCCATGCCGATATTGAACCCTGGAGCTCCAGGTTAGAACGTAATACTCATTGACCAACCGCGGCTAATAATCCTTGACCCTAAAGATGTAAGGGCCAATATAAAATGATAAACCTACCTGTACCAGTAATGGCTTTCTTCATAACAGTACAGTCAGTTCCTTGATATCCATCCTGACAATCACATGCTCCATCTATATTATTACACTGATCTTCTGATTGACAAAATCTTGCTGAACAATTTGATGAACAATTATACCCATAGAATCCTTCATCACATTCTACATAAAGTTAAAGATACATGATATGATATGAACCATCAATTCAATTGAAGCTGTTATTAAGAACCATAGAGCCCTCTTCCTCTGGGGTGTTAGGTCCGCCCTATTTCTCTGAGGTGTTCCCTCCGAGATTTTAGAACCCTCCGAGAATTCTCTTCCGAGGTATAGGACAGCCTCTTCATCTGGGCTGTAAGAATCGCCCTGTCCCTCTAAGATGTTAGGACACCCCCCCCCCCTCTGAGGTGTTAGGGCCACCCTTTCCTCTAATGTGTTAGGGCCGCCCTTCTCCTCTAAAGTATTAGGACCACTCTGTCCCTCTGAGGGTTTAGGACCAGGTTTCCTCATCTTCTGAGGTGTCAGGACAGCCCTTTTTCTCTAAGGTGTTAGGACCGCTCTGTCCCTCTGAAGTGTAAGGACCTCCCTGTCCCTCTGAGGCGCCAGGTCCCTCATCTTCAGAGGTGTCAGGACAGCCCTTTTTCTCTAAGAAGTAAGGAACTTTTTTTTGAGGTGTTAAACTACACTTTTACCAAGCTTTAAATTCTTTGATAGGTTGCAGAACTAAAACGATATTATTACCATAGGAACAATCAATTGACTGAAAACCTGGTTGACATCCATCAATACATTCTCCTGTTTTACTGTTACAGTTTAAATTATCATTACATTTTCTATCTGAACATTTCTTACTGCAGCCTCTTCCATACAAACCAGTCGCACATTCTGAAACAAATTGAAAATTGAAGTTTAAAAAAATCCTAGAATGAAAATGACGTCTTAGATATCTTAGAATGAAGTCTAACATATCTTAAAATAAAGTCTTATATATCTTAATATAAAGTCTAAGATATCCTAAAATACAATCTAAGATATTCTAAAATAAAGTCTAAGATATCCTAAAATACAATCTAAGATATTCTAAAATAAAGTCTAAAATATCCTAAAATACAATCTAAGATATTCTAAAATAAAGTCTAAGATATCCTAAAATACAATCTAAGATATTCTAAAATAAAGTCTAAGATATCCTAAAATACAGTCTAAGATATTCTAAAATAAAGTCTAAGATATCCTAAAATACAGTCTAATATATCCTAAAATAAAGTCTAAGATATCTTAAAATACAATCTAAGATATCCTAAAATAAAGTCTAAGATATCCTAAAATACAATCTAAGATATCCTAAAATAAAGTCTAAGATATCCTAAAATACAATCTAAGATATTCTAAAATAAAGTCTAAGATATCCTAAAATACAATCTAAGATATCCTAAAATAAAGTCTTATATATCCTAAAATACAGTCTAAGATATCCTAAAATAAAGTCTTATATATCCTAAAATAAAGTCTAAGATATCCTAAAATAAAGTCTAAGATATCCTAAAATACAGTCTAAGATATTCTAAAACAAAGTCTAATATATCCTAAAATACAGTCTTAGATATTCTAGAATAAAGTCTAAGTTATCCTAGAATAAAGTCTAAGATATTCTAAAACAAAGTCTAAGATATCCTAAAATAAAGTCTAAGATATCCTAAAATACAGTCTAAGATATTCTAAAATAAAGTCTAAGATATTCTAAAATAAAAGCTAAGATATCTTAAAATACAATCTAAGATATCCTAAAATAAAGTCTAAGATATCCTAAAATACAGTCTAAGATATTCTAAAACAAAGTCTAATATATCCTAAAATACAGTCTTAGATATTCTAGAATAAAGTCTAAGTTATCCTAAAATAAAGTCTAAGATATCCTACAATCTTAAAATTAAGTCTTAGATAACACAAAATACAGCCTAAGATATCCTGTACAATTAAAAAATCTGGCTAGATTTGTTTGAAATTGGAGATATTAATACAAAAAATGAATTTCTTCTTTATGAACGATTTAAGCCTTGGATTTAATTAATATGAATTTCTGAAGTAGAAGCACTCGGTTACCTTGTTTACAGTCAACTGAAATATAACCATCTTTACAACTGCCTTCACAACTACCATTAATATTATTACATGGTGATGTTTTTACTAAACAATTTCTTTCTGAACAATTTTCTAAACATTGATCACCATATGTTCCCTTCGTACAAGCTAAAGAATTGTTTATAAGGTTTAGTTTTGTCACTTCAGTTATTGGTTTGTGTTATCTCATGATAAGATCTTGTATCAAAAAGGTTACTGAAAAGCGGTAAACTTACCAAAGGATGCAACACAAAAAATTCGGTCTTCGGCGCTCATAAAAGAAAAAAATGTTGAAATATCATAGAATTTCACAAAAGATAGCTACATTGCTCTCAAAATAACGATCCATTGATATTCTACCTTATTGCGTGAAATCGATTTGTCTTGGCAAACGTCATCAAATGTATTTACCCTCCGGAACATGATCGTTGTATATTACCTTGAGTACAATCTAGAATTGTTGGACTATAACCCACAGAACATCCACCAGTACATTCTCCTGTCACATGATCACACATTGAATTCTTCAGACATTTTCTATTATTACAATTCTTCTGACAACCAGCACCATAAAAACCATCAGGACATTCTAATGTATAAAACAAAAAAGTATATGTAAAACGTTTATCAATGAATTCTATCACATGGATTTCCTCAAATTTGATGATTACTTTGCAAGCTCAAGAATCTTATTTTAACCTGATTTACTTACCTACTGTACAATCATCTTCTTTATAACCTGGTTTACTTACCTACTGTATAACCATGTTCTATATAACCTGGTTTACTTACCTACTGTACAATCATCTTCTCTATAACCTGGTTTACTTACCTACTGTATAACCATGTTCTATATAACCTGGTTTACTTACCTACTGTACAATCATCTTCTTTATAACCTGGTTTACTTACCTACTGTACAATCATCTTCTTTATAACCTGGTTTACTTACCTACTGTATAACCATGTTCTATATAACCTGGTTTACTTACCTACTGTACAATCATCTTCTTCATAACCGTGTTTACTTACATACTGTACAATCATCTTCTCTATAACCTGGTTTACTTACCTCGAGTACAATCATCTTCTTTATAACCTGGTTTACTTACCTACTGTACAGTCATCTCCTCTATAACCTGGTTTACTTACCCACTGTACAATCATCTTCTCTATATCCTGGTTTACTTACCTACTGTACAATCATCTTGTTTATAACCTGGTTTACTTACCTAGAGTACAATCATCTCCTCTATAACATGGTTTACTTGCCTTGCCTACTGTATAGTCATCTCCTCTATAACCTGGTTTTCTTACCTCGAGTACAATCACCTCCTCTATAACATGGTTTACTTGCCTTGCCTACTGTATAGTCATCTCCTCTATAACCTGGTTTACTTACGTACTGTACAATCATCTACTCTATAACCTGGTTTACTTACCTACAGTACAATCATCTTCTTTACAGCCTGGTTTACTTACCTACTGTACAATCATCTTCTTTATAACCTGGTTTACCTACCCACTGTACAATCATCTTCTCTATATCCCGGTTTACTTACCTACTGTACAATCATCTACACTATAACCTAGTTTCCTTACCTAATGTACAATCATCTTTTTTACAACCCGGTTTACTTACCTACTGTACATTCATCTTCTTTATAACCTGGTTTACTTACCCACTGTACAATCATCTTCTATTTATCTTGGTTTTCTTACCTACTGTGCAATCATCTATTATATAACCTGGTTTACTTACCTACTGTACCATCTTCTCCTCTATGACCTGGTTTATTTCCCTACAGTACAATCATCTACTCTATAACCTAGTTCACTTACCTACTGTACAATCATCTTCTCTATAACCTGGTTTACTTACCTACTGTACAAATATCTTCTTTATAACCTGGTTTACTTACCTACCGTACAGTCATCTTCTCTATAACCTGGTTTACTTACCTCGAGCACAATCATCTTCTTTATAACCTGGTTTACTTACCTACTGTACAGTCATCTCCTCTATAACCTGGTTTACTTACCTCGAGTACAATCATCTTTTTTATAACCTGGTTTACTTACCTACTGTACAATCATCTTCTTTATAACCTGGTTTACTTACCTACTGTACAGTCATTTTCTTTATAACCTGGTTTACTTACCTACTGTACAGTCATTTTCTCTATAACCTGGTTTACTTACCTCGAGTACAATCATCTTTTTTATAGCCTGGTTTACTTACCTCGAGTACAATCATCTTCTTTATAGCCTGGTTTACTTACCCACTGTACAGTCATCTTCTCTATAACCTGGTTTACTTACCTACTGTATAATCATCTACTCTATAACCTGGTTTACTTAACTACTGTACAGACATTTTCTTTATAACCTGGTTTACTTACCCACTGTACAATCATCTTCTCTATATCCTGGTTTACTTACCCACTGTACAATCATCTTCTCTATATCCTGGTTTACTTACCTACTGTACAATCATCTTCTCTAAAACCTGGTTTACTTACCTACTGTACAATCATTTCTCTATATCTTGGTTTGCTTACCTACTGTACAATTATACACTATATAACCCGGTTTACTTACCTACTGGACAATAATCTTCTTTATAACCTGGTTTACTTACCTACTGTACAGTCATCTTCTCTATAACCTGGTTTACTTACCTAATGTACAATCATTTTCTCTATAACCTGGTTTTCTTACTAACTGCACA
>NW_008706849.1:47526-48831 GCF_000327385.1 Lottia gigantea
TACTGTACAATCATCTTGTTTATAACCTGGTTTACTTACCCACTGTACAATTACCTCCTCTATAACCTGGTTTACTTTCCTACTGTACAATTATCTTCTTTATAACCTGGTTTACTTACCTACATTACAATCATCTCCTTTATAACCTTGTTTACTTACCTACTGTACAATCATCTTCTCTATAACCTAGTTTACTTACCTACTGTACAGTCTTCTCCTCTATAACCTGCTTTACAACCATCAGTACATTGTCCTGTTGCATGATGACATTCTTGTGATCCTTTACAATGTCTCTTGTTACATAGTTTACTACATCTATCTCCATAGGTACCATTCGGGCATTCTGAAATATAATATACAGAATGTTATATAACAACCGACCAATTCTAACTATTTTTAATTACTAAACACCTTACACATTTGACACTTTGGATATATTACTTGCCCCACCGAACAATCAAGTCTGGCTACGGGACTGTGTGGGACAGATTCCATGTTACTTTATAAGTTATGGGGAAATGTAGACAGTTCGATTCAAAACTTACTCAATATACAATCATATCCTCTATAACCGGGTTGACAACCATCAGTACATTGTCCTGTTATATGATGACATTCTTGTGATCTTTTACAATGTCTCTTGTTACATCGTTTACTACATCTATATCCGTATTTACCACTTTGACAACCTGAAATATAATATAAAGAATTCTATATAGGACTGAGATTTCTTGATATTTTATCATTGATAAGTGTAGACAGTTCGATTCAAAACTTACTCAATATACAATCTTCTCCTCTATAACCTGGTTTACAACCATCAGTACATTGTCCTGTTATATGATGACATTCTTGTGATCTTTTACAATGCCTATTGTTACATCGTTGATTACATCTATCTCCATATTTACCACTTTGACAACCTGAAATATAATATAAAGAATGTTATATGTGACTGAGATTTCTTGATATTTTGTTATTGATAAGTGTAGACAGTTCGATTCAAAACTTACTCAATATACAATCATATCCTCTATAACCTGGTTGACAACCATCAGTACATTGTCCTGTTATATGATGACATTCTTGTGATCTTTTACAATGCCTATTGTTACATAGTTTACTACATTTATCTCCATAGGCACCATTTGGACAACCTGAAATATAATATAAAGAATGTTATATGTGACTGAGATTTCTTGATATTTTATCATTGATAAGTGTAGACAGTTCGATTCAAAACTTACTCAATGTACAATCTTCTCCTCTATAACCTGGTTTACAACCATCAGTACATGTCCTGTA
>NW_008706849.1:50826-53825 GCF_000327385.1 Lottia gigantea
GCACAAACTATAATAGAGAGAGACAGTACGTTCCTGGAGCACAAACTGTAATAGAGAGAGACAGTACGTTCCTGTAGCACAAACTGTATTAGAGAGAGACAGTACGTTTCGAGAACACAAACTGTAATAGAGAGAGATAGTACGTTCCTAGAGCACAAATTATAATAGAGAGAGACAGTCCGTTCCTAGAACACAAACTGTAATAGAGAGAGAGAGTACGTTCCTAGAACACAAACTGTAATAGAGAGAGACAGTACGTAGAGCACAAACTATAATAGAGAGAGACAGTACGTTCCTGGAGCACAAACTGTAATTGGACAAAAAAAGCATTTGAAAAAAAAATAGAAACATAACTTGTCAGACAAAGTACCATACGCCCACAGTGTCTAAAATACAAATTTTCTCATAAATACACTCATGCAAACTGGGTTTCATTCTAGCTACAAACAGATGCCTCTATCGTGTCATCATATATAAATTTCCTAAGGGCAATAACTCAAAAACCAAAATCAAATTATTGTCATTATCAAACTTGACCAAGATCTCATTATTATATTGTTATATATATAAATTTGGCTTCCAGACATGATAGAGGCTAAATTTTTTTTATCTGAACTTGATGAAACCCGGTATGCATATATATATGAATTTGAAGTATTTTTATAAATTCAAGAGCAAAAACTTCAAAACCGTCCATCCGATTATTACCAAATTCGAACGTGACCGAGATCTCATTAATATATACATTCATACCAAGTTTCATCTAGATCGGAAAGAAGAGGTAGCCTCTATGTGTCAACAAGCCAAATGTGGACAGACGGACAGCGGCGTTAGCAAAATACGTCCACATTTCCATGTGGATATATAATAAAAAATATTATAAATTCGACTTCAAATTATCACACTATAATTTATCTTATATTTACTTTCTTATCAGTATGTTGTCATATATAGATATTTATTATTTACATCCGGGTATAATTCACAACATTACACGAACGATCATCTTATTTCTAGATAACAACTTACACAACGTAAAAACAAAATGTTTGAGTCGAACCCGGATATGTATAAATATCTTTGTTAGACTATAGACTATACTTGATAACAGTATAGGAACATAATCTATCTATCTCATACAATACACAAGTATTCTAACAAATTGTTTATTTTTTTAAAGGTATAGTACCTCTTAGGATGACCAAAATTTAAATTTCAAACTTAGTTAAAATGAGTCGTAGTTCAACAATGGACTTGCCTAGTGTCAAAACTATACAACACAATCTCTATATAATCCAATCAATCCATAAAACAAGTATTAATTAATTAAACTATGTGATTTTGAAATATGCTTAGAAACGTGTTTCAATAATTACATAGATTAATTGATATATCGTGTTATATAGAGATTCTATTCTTTAGTCATGGCACCTGTTAAAGTCCAACTGATGAATATATACAATTGTTAACCAAGATAGAGACTTTAAAGTTGGGTTCCCTTATTTTCATTTATATATTATTTATATGAATAGAAAGTAGAGGTGTTCTAATGACTTGGAAAAATACCAGTTTGTCTCACATGTCCCTAATTACTTCATAATTAGCTAAATTAGTATAGAGAATTACCAGCAGAATTTCAATGAGTGTCCGATCAAGAAGCGTCAAAAAGTCTTTTGTTTATCCAGACTGTACTTACACGGACATTTATGATAGGTTAAAACTCTTAATTATATGCAATAAGAACATAATGATATGATAAAGAATACATGGCAATTCATAAGAAACACCAATTAATCAAATAGTTTGCTTAATTTGACACCAAAAAATACGGAAACCCATCTTGAAATTTTATATACATTCTAAGTATGGTTTTAAGTATTGTGTAACATCTTCATAAACCTGTGGTAATTATAATATCTACATTTTGTGAACAGGTTCATCCTATTTTTCTACCCTGTATAAAATAATGTGACATCCCTGAACGTGTGATTTATTTTTATCAATTATTTTTATCAAGTTTAGTTCTTATTGCATATAGGTTTTTTTTATGCAAAATGCGTGGGAACTCCTCCTAGAAATAAAAGTAAAAATAAGTTTAATCAACTTACCGTAAATTTCAACTTCACATAAAGTTAAAAAGTGATTTTCGTCATCAGGTTTATTATTACTGATATTAACATAACGACCAGTTATAGATCTATTACATTCTATTGGATATATAGCATTGGAGGGTTTGATGTACCAGGATGTTGAAAACATAATTCATTATCAATATAAACAGAAAATCCTTTTAAATATTCTAATACTGAAATATCAAGAGGAAATAAAACCTTATCAATAAAAATGTTCTAAATTAAAATTCATTATGTGGCTGTGATGTTTTAACATTTTTCCCTTGGTAATTCACATTCTTGTTAAGATTGAAGCCGCGATGACTTAGTGAGTTAGACGCATGCTCGCTAACCTGAATGTCTAGCGTTCAATCCCGGCATAGGTCGATTTTTCAATTCAGTTTCCCCATGCTAGTGATGGAGGTCGGAGCGCTGATTTGGAAAAAGTGTTAAGTCGCTTGGATGGGAAAATAAAACGAAAGCCTATGGTGCTACAGGTTGTGCACGTTAAAGATCCCTCGACAGTTATAAATCGAAGAGTAGTCTAATGCCGCCGTTTTGGGAAAATATCCTTCGTCCCACACTTCATGGCATTGACCGTCTTCATTAGTCTAATTAAGTACAGAAGAGTAGGATGTTTCAGTTCCTTTCCTTGTTTAGATGACTAAATCAGTAAATTTAAGGTTGAATATTTTACATGAAATAATGTAGTAGAACTTACTGTCACCATCTCTATGAAACGTCTTTAAAAAACCTATAGAATACTCTTGTTGTAAATCTATATACCACCAAGCCCAAGGTGATAATCAGTATCACTACAGTAATGTGTATCTCTATTTTATCAGTATATCCATCTACTACTATTCAGGACCATATGACTTCTGGGAT
>NW_008706849.1:57229-58741 GCF_000327385.1 Lottia gigantea
AGTTTTGATGTCCCAGCAATCCTCGTATTAACGAACAACAATCTGATTTTTGAAAATGTTTCACCATTGAATTCAGTTTTAGATTATGATATAGGTCAGGGGTTTTCAATAGTAAGGATTTATAGGGGAAGGGAGGTAATAGTAAGGATTTATAGGGGAAGGGAGGTAATAGTAAGGATTTATAGGGGGGAGGGAGGTAATAGTAAGGATTTATAGGAGAAGGGAGGTAATAGTAAGGATTTATAGGGGAAGGGAGGTAATAGTAAGGATTTATAGGGGAGGGGAGGTAATAGTAAGGATTTATAGGGGAAGGGAGGTAATAGTAAGGATTTATAGGGGGAAGGGAGGTAATAGTAAGGATTTATAGGAGAAGGGAGGTAATAGTAAGGATTTATAATGCAATCGATCAAGTATCCTGAAAGGGCTAATAGAAAGAAAACGATTGAAAATCCCTAATAATAAATGTACACAACATTACCATGTATTGTTAGAAGAGATATAGTAATAAATATACAAAATATACAATACTGGCTGTGTCAGTCTCAAGAAAGGGGTGTGTTGAAACAATAACAAAAAAGGGGGTTCCCGACATTGACGATATCCACACACTTAGGTAAGTGTCTTTAGATTCAAGTGGAATTGAAACATATGATCAGTGGCGGTGTAGTTTTCAATATCTTGTGTACGTTAGCTTCAATTGGTTTATTATTGTTGAGATTCATCTATTGCGACTCCGGAAGTTGTGTTATAGTAGACGGGTGAAGATTGATTTGAGATGTTCACAGGATTTCTAGAGTCTGAAAATATAAAAAGAAAATTATGTACATATATATCGAATACGTTGTAAATTTATTGTAACAACAGTGTTGCTGTCAACTGATTCATTTAACTGTGATTGAAGGCATTTTATGTGGAAAGTATCTTCATCACATTTTTATAGGTGATGTAGCCTAGGTTATTGCAGCCAGCGCTATGAATACATATTTTCAAATTCGCGAATATTGAGTCGTAAAATGAGCTGTCAGACTGTTGGAAGATTTAAGACAGGTCTTAACGAAGTAAGAAAAAGATGCGATAGACCTTCCTGTACATTTTCCGCTTTGCGTAAGATAAAAATAGACTTGATTACAATATAATATAGTAATGTATTTGTAGTGTCCATTGCATAGAACGTCTCTGATGATATATGTACGAGAGTTATGTCCCTTAGAAACAGGCTTGTCTTTCCTTTGGCCACATAGCTTTTTTTAAACTAAATTTAAATTTTCTCCAAATTACATCAGCAGGTTTTAGCCGACTGTCGGCTACTTTTGAACCCACTGCTGATTGTGTCAAAGAATATGTAAATCAATCTATTCCATAGAGCACAATAATTCAGGCGTTATCACTTTCATCTTTAAATTTTAAAAACTAAGCTTGGCATGAGAAATGTTTTGTAGCCATGATCTATAAGCACAAAAATATAAAAAGTCGACGAGTGACGTGGTATTCTGTGTTGATAATGTACGACTT
>NW_008706849.1:62074-63058 GCF_000327385.1 Lottia gigantea
ATTCTTTGATAGGTTGCAGAACTAAAAAGATATTATTACCATAGGAACAATCAATTGACTGAAAACCTGGTTGACATCCATCAATACATTCTCCTGTTTTACTGTTACAGTTTAAATTATCATTACATTTTCTATCTGAACATTTCTTACTGCAGCCTCTTCCATACAAACCAGTCGCACATCCTTCTAAAAAAAACAGAAAACTGAAGAAATCCTACACTGAATTCTGAGAATCATACACTGAATTCAAGGATATCCTACACTGAATTCCGAAACTAACAAAAATCTAGATGTTTATCTATGCACAACATAATTTCTGAAGTCAATAAATATAGATTTCTGAAATACAATCATGCTATTACCTTGTTTACAGTCAACTGAAATATAACCATCTTTACAACTGCCTTCACAACTACCATTAATATTATTACATGGTGATGTTTTTACTAAACAATTTCTTTCTGAACAATTTTCTAAACATTGATCACCATATGTTCCCTTCGTACAAGCTAAAGAATATATAAGGTTTAGTTTTGTCACTTCAGTTATTGGTTTGTGTTATCTCATGATAAGATCTTGTATCAAAAAGGTTACTGAAAAGCGGTAAACGTACCAAAGGATGCAACACAAAAAATTCGGTCTTCGGCGCTCATAATGTTGAAATATCATAGAATTTCACAAAAGATAGCTACATTGCTCTCAAAATAACGATCCATTGATATTCTACCTTATTGCGTGAAATCGATTTGTCTTGGCAAACGTCATCAAATGTATTTACCCTCCGGAACATGATCGTTGTATATTACCTTGAGTACAATCTAGAATTGTTGGACTATAACCCACAGAACATCCACCAATACATTCTCCTGTCACATGATCACACATTGAATTCTTCAGACATTTTCTGATATTACAATTCTTCTGACAACCAGCACCATAGAAACCATCAGGACATTCTAATGTATAAAACAAAAAAGTATATGT
>NW_008706849.1:63964-67769 GCF_000327385.1 Lottia gigantea
ATAACCTGGCGTACAGCGATTATAACATTTCCCTGTTATATGAGGACAGTGTTGTGATCCTTTACACTGCCTATTGTCACATCCTTTACTACACATATCTCCATAGGCACCATTCTGGCATTCTAAAATAAAACATAAATGAGACTGTGAATCCTTGTTATTTTATAAGTTTCAGGGAAATGTATTCTGTTAAAATCAAGACAGACTTACTTTTTATACAATCATTTCCTCTATAACCTGGTTTACAACCATCTGTACATTGTCCTGTTATATGATGACATTCTTGTGATCTTTTACAATGTCTCTTGTTACATCGTTGATTACATCTATCTCCATATTTACCACTTTGACAACCTGAAATATAATATAAAGAATTCTATATAGGACTGAGATTTCTTGATATTTTATCATTGATAAGTGTAGACAGTTCGATTCAAAACTTACTCAATCATATCCTCTATAACCTGGTTGACAACCATCAGTACATTGTCCTGTTATATGATGACATTCTTGTGATCTTTTACAATGCCTATTGTTACATAGTTTACTACATTTATCTCCATAGGCACCATTTGGACAACCTGAAATATAATATAAAGAATTCTATATAGGACTGAGATTTCTTGATATTTTGTTATTGATAAGTGTAGACAGTTCGATTCAAAACTTACTCAATATACAATCATATCCTTTATAACCGGGTTGACAACCATCAGTACATTGTCCTGTTATATGATGACAGTGTTGTGATCCTTTACAATGTCTCTTGTTACATCGTTTACTACATCTATATCCGTATTTATAGTAAATTACGTTATTTTGGCTGGAGGTCGTGCAACAATATTACCCGTGAAATGCTGGTTAAGAGGCGTTTACAGAGGAATTGGTTAATCAAACAGAATTATATCCTTTTTATGAATTAATCCTAAAAATGGAATTAGACTTACTAGTATTACAGCTACCTCCATACCATTCTGTCTGACATCCATTAGGACATTGACCAGTTATAACATCACATTTATCATAGTTCAAACAATGACAGAAATTATTACATTCTGAACCATACGTTCCTGTAGCACAAACAGTAATAGAGAGAGACAGTACGTTCCTGTAGCACAAACTGCAATAGAGAGGGACAGTACGTTCCTGTAGCACAAACTATAATAGAGAGGGATAGTACGCTCCTGGAGCACAAACTGTAATAGAGAGAGACAGTACGTTCCTAGAGCACAGACTGTAGTAGAGAGGGATAGTATGTTCCTAGCGCACAAACTGTAATAGAGAGTGATAGTACGTTCCTGGAGCACAAACTGTAATAGAGAGAGACAGTACGTTCATAGAGCACAAACTGTAATAGAGAGAGACAGTACGTTCCTAGAGCACAGACTGTAATAGAGATAAACAGTACGTTCCTAGAGCACAAACTATAATAGAGAGAGGCAGTACGTTCCTAGAGCACAAACTGTAATAAAGAGAGACATTACGTTCCTACAGCACAAACTGTAATAGAGAGAGACATTACGTTCCTAGAGCACAAACTGTAATAGAGAGGGACATTACGTTCCTAGAGCACAGACTGTAATAGAGATAAACAGTACGTTCCTAGAGCACAAACTATAATAGAGAGAGGCAGTACGTTCCTAGAGCACAAACTGTAATAAAGAGAGACATTACGTTCCTAGAGCACAAACTGTAATAGAGAGAGACATTACGTTCCTAGAGCACAAACTGTAATAGAGAGGGACATTACGTTCCTAGAGCACAAACTGTAATAGAGAGAGACATTACGTTCCTAGAGCACAAACTGTAATAGAGAGAGACATAACGTTCCTAGAGCACAAACTGTAATAGAGAGAGACAGTACTTTCCTAGAGCACAAACTGTAATAGAGGGAGACAGTACGTTCCTGGAGCACAAACTGTAATAGAGAGAGACAGTACGTTCCTAGAGCACAAACTGTAATATAGAGAGACAGTACGTTCCTAGAGCACAAACTGTAATAGAGAGAGACAGTACGTTCCTAGAGCACTAAGTGTAATAGAGAGCGACAGTACGTTCCTAGAGCACAAACTGTTATAGAGAGAGACAGTACGTTCCTAGAGCACAAACTGTAATAGAGAGAGACAGTACTTTCCTAGAGCATAAACTGTAATAGAGAGAGACAGTACGTTCCTAGAGCACAAACTGTAATAGAGATAGTCAGTACGTTCCTAGAGCACAAACTGTAATAGAGAGAGACAGTACGTTACTAGAGCACAAACTGTAATAGAGAGAGACAGTACGTTCCTGGAGCACAAACTGTAATAGAGAGAGACAATACGTTCCTAGAGCACTAACTGTAATAGAGAGAGACAGTACGTTCCTAGAGCACAAACTGTAATAGAGAGAGACAGTACGTTCCTGGAGCACAAACTGTAATAGAGAGTGACAATACGTTCCTAGAGCACAAACTGTTATAGAGAAAGACAGTACGTTCCTAGAGCACAAACTGTAATAGAGATAGTCAGTACGTTCCTAGAGCACAAACTATAATGGGTAAAAACAAAGTTGGTCAGACAAAGTAACATACGCCCACTGGCAGCTTGAAAACACAGTCTTTAGTGTCTAATTTTATCATATATAAGCAAATTGGGTTTGACTCTAGATACAAACTGTTTCCTCTATCGTGTCATCATATATAAATTTCTCAAGGGCAATAACTCAGAAACCAAAATCAAATTATTGTCATTATCAAACTTGACCAAGATCTCATTATTATATTGTTATATATATGCATACCAGGTTTCATCCAGTTGAGATAAAAAAAAACTGTAGCCTCTTTCATGTCTGAAAGCCAAATTTGAATTGTTTTTATTAATTCAAGAGCAACAACTTTTGCTTGATACTTTCTGTACAATGTGTAAACTACAACGAAGATAATCAAAATCACCACCAAAACTGTTAAGATTATGATTGTTATATCTTTATCTGAAACTAAATCCAATAACTTTATGTTTCGGGAACACGAACGGTCATTGGGGGCGGTGATGAAACTCTTACTGGTTTGATATTATAAATCCTATCGGCAACGCTATAATCTTGTCGTGGATTTCAAATTAAAACGAAAGTAAGGCTGCAACGATTCACCGATGAATCGATGAACCCCGATTCTTACCTTCTTATCGATGCATTGCGTTGGATAAAAATAATCGTGATGTATCGGGACGATTAATTCTTAGTCCCCTTTAATAACAAATAACACAGAATCCTTGTGTGTATAAGAAATTGTGTCATGTTTTCATTTTCACATTAAAATTTGCAAAAATTCATTTCTGACTTTAAAACATGAGATTTTTTTCACAATTCCTTACTTTTAAATATTCTCAAGTGCTTAATAGTGACAAACTTGTTAGTAATTTTACAAATTTCTACTATTTTTTTCTCTTTCCTTCTCTAATAAACGCATCACGGTAATAATCGCAATAAATCGTATTGTTGGATGAGTATCGTATAGTGTATCGAATGGCAACTTCAAGAATCGTTGCAGTCCTAAACGAAACAAATCAATAGCCTATTGCTTTTCGTTCTATGATATTTTCCTTCTGATTCAAAGCATGATCCAAACAACAATAATTTAATTTCAATGCAAACAATAAAACAGACCACACAATAAAACTTAAAAAAAACACCTAGAAATTTATCACTATCATAATAACGACAAGATAGTTTGATTTTCAGAGTTGCTTCCCTTAACTGTCTTACTAACAGGTCTACTCAAATGTGCACTAAACACAATTAACGCAATGGTGTCAGCAACATATCACTA
>NW_008706849.1:69184-72809 GCF_000327385.1 Lottia gigantea
CCATTATAACATTTCCCTGTTATATGAGGACAGTGTTGTGATCCTTTACACTGCCTATTGTCACNATCCTTTACTACATATATCTCCATAGGCACCATTCTGGCATTCTAAAATAAAACATATATGAGACTGTGAATCCTTGTTATTATATAAGTTTCAGGGAAATGTATTCTGTTAAAATCAAGACAGACTTACTTTTTATACAGTCATTTCCTCTATAACCTGGTTTACAACCATCAGTACAATTTCCAGTTATATGATGACAGTCTTGTGATCCTTTACACTGCCTATTGTCACATCCTTTACTACATATATCTCCATAGGCACGTTTCTGGCATTCTAAAATAAAAAATATATGAGACTGTGAATCCTTGTTATTATATAAGTTTCAGGGAAATGTATTCTGTTAAAATCAAGACAGACTTACTTTTTATACAGTCATTTCCTCTATAACCTGGTTTACAACCATCAGTACAATTTCCAGTTATATGATGACAGTCTTGTGATCCTTTACACTGCCTATTGTCACATCCTTTACTACATATATCTCCATAGGCACCATTCTGGCATTCTAAAATAAAACATATCTGAGACTGTGAATCCTTGTTATCATATAAGTTTCAGGGAAATGTATTCTGTTAAAATCAAGACAGACTTACTTTTTATACAATCATTTCCTCTATAACCTGGTTTACAACCATCTGTACATTGTCCTGTTATATGATGACATTCTTGTGATCCTTTACAATGTCTCTTGTTACATCGTTGATTACATATATCTCCATATTTACCACTTTGACAACCTGAAATATAATATAAAGAATGTTATATGTGACTGAGATTTCTTGATATTTTATCATTGATAAGTGTAGACAGTTCGATTCAAAACTTACTCAATGTACAATCATCATTATCTCCATAGGCACCATTTGGACAACCTGAAATATAATATAAAGAATTTTATATAGGACTGAGATTTCTTGATATTTTGTTATTGATAAGTGTAGACAGTTCGATTCAAAACTTACTCAATATACAATCATCTCCTATATAACCGGGTTTACAACCATCAGTACATTGTCCTGTTATATGATGACAGTGTTGTGATCCTTTACAATGTCTCTTGTTACATCGTTGATTACATCTATCTCCATATTTACCACTTTGACAACCTGAAATATAATATAAAGAATGTTATATGTGACTGAGATTTCTTGATATTTTATCATTGATAAATGTAGACAGTTCGATTCAAAACTTGCTCAATGTACAATCATCTCCTTTATAACCTAGTTTACAACCATCAGTACATTGTCCTGTTATATGATGACAGTGTTGTGATCCTTTACAATGTCTCTTGTTACATCGTTTACTACATCTATATCCGTATTTATAGTAAATTACGTTATTTTGGCTGGAGGTCGTGCAACAATATTACCCGTGAAATGCTGGTTAAGAGGCGTTTAGAGAGGAATTGGTTAATCAAACAGAATTATATCCTTTTTATGAATTAATCCTAAAAATGGAATTAGACTTACTAGTATTACAGCTACCTCCATACCATCCTGTCTGACATCCATTAGGACATTGACCAGTTATAACATCATCACATTTATCATAGTTCAAACAATGACAGAAATTATTACATTCTGAACCATACGTTCCTGTAGCACAAACTGTAATAGAGAGAGACAGTACGTTCCTAGAGCACAGACTGTAGTAGAGAGAGACAGTACGTTCCTGTAGCACAAACTATAATAGAGAGGGATAGTACGCTCCTGAAGCACAAACTGTAATAGAGAGAGACAGTACGTTCCTAGAGCACAAACTGTATTAGAGAGGGATAGTATGTTCCTAGCGCACAAACTGTAATAGAGAGTGATAGTACGCTCCTGGAGCACAAACTGTAATAGAGAGAGACAGTACGTTCCTAGAGCACAGACTGTAGTAGAGAGAGACAGTACGTTCCTGTAGCACAAACTGTAATAGAGAGAGACAGTACGTTCCTGTAGCACAAACTGCAATAGAGAGAGACAGTACGTTCCTGTAGCACAAACTATAATAGAGAGGGATAGTACGCTCCTGGAGCACAAACTGTAATAGAGAGAGACAGTACGTTCCTGTAGCACAAACTGTAATAGAGAGAGACAGTACGTTCCTAGAGCACAAACTGTAATAGAGACAGTACGTTCCTAGAGCACAGACTGTAATAGAGATAAACAGTACGTTCCTAGAGCACAAACTATAATAGAGAGAGGCAGTACGTTCCTAGAGCAGAAACTGTAATAAAGAGAGACATTACGTTCCTAGAGCACAAACTGTAATAGAGAGACATTACGTTCCTGGAGCACAAACTGTAATAAAGAGAGACATTACGTTCCTAGAGCACAAACTGTAATAAAGAGAGACAGTACGTTCCTAGAGCACAGACTGTAATAGAGATAAACAGTACGTTCCTAGAGCACAAACTATAATAGAGAGAGGCAGTACGTTCCTAGAGCACAAACTGTAATAAAGAGAGACATTACGTTCCTAGAGCACAAACTGTAATAAAGAGAGACATTACGTTCCTAGAGCACAAACTGTAATAGAGAGAGACATTACGTTCCTAGAGCACAAACTAAAATGGAGAGAGACATTACGTTCCTAGAGCACAAACTGTAATAGAGAGAGACATTACGTTCCTAGATTACAAACTGTAATAGAGAGAGACAGTACGTTCCTAGAGCACAAACTATAATAGACAGAGACATTACGTTCCTAGAGCACAAACTGTAATAGAGAGAGACAGTACGTTACTAGAGCACAAACTGTAATAGAGAGAGACATTACGTTCCTAGAGCACAAACTGTAATAGAGAGATACAGTACTTTCCTAGAGCACAAACTGTAATAAAGAGAGACATTACGTTCCTAGAGCACAAACTGTAATAGAGAGAGACATTACGTTCGTAGAGCAAAAACTGTAATAGTGAGAGACATTACATTCCTAGAGCACAAACTGTAATAGAGAGAGGCAGTACTTTCCTAGAGCACAAACTGTAATAGAGAGAGACAGTACGTTCCTAGAGCACAAACTGTAATAAAGAGAGACATTACGTTCCTAGAGCACAAACTGTAATAGAGAAAGATATTACGTTCCTGGAGCACAAACTGTAATAGAGAGAGACATTTCGTTCCTAGAGCACAAACTGTAATAGAGAGAGACAGTACTTTCCTAGAGCATAAACTGTAATAAAGAGAGACAGTACGTTCCTGGAGCACAAACTGTAATAGAGACAGTACGTTCCTAGAGCACAAACTGTAATAGAGAGAGACAGTACGTTACTAGAGCACAAACTGTAATAGAGAGAGACATTACGTTCCTAGAGCACAAACTGTAATAGAGAGAGACAGTACTTTCCTAGAGCACAAACTGTAATAAAGAGAGACATTACGTTCCTAGAGCACAAACTGTAATAGAGAGAGACATTACGTTCCTAGAGCACAAACTGTAATAGAGAGAGACATAACGTTCCTAGAGCACAAACTGTAATAGAGAGAGACAGTACTTTCCTAGAGCACAAACTGTAATAGAGCCAGACAATACGCTCCTTGAGCACAAACTGTAATAGAGAGAGACAGTA
>NW_008706849.1:73424-74411 GCF_000327385.1 Lottia gigantea
AAGATAGTTTGATTTTCAGAGTTGCTTCCCTTAACTGTCTTACTAACAGGTCTACTCAAGTGTGCATGAACACAATTAACGCAATGGTGTCAGCACCATATCACTAACCTATACTTCCATCTCCATCTTTAGAGTCTTCTTTAATAACAGTACAATCAGTTCCTTGATATCCATCCTGACAATCACATGCTCCATCTATATTATTACACTGATCTTCTGATTGACAAAATCTTGCTGAACAATTTGATGAACAATTATACCCATAGAATCCTTCATCACATTCTAAATATAGTAACAGATACATACAGAACAGTATGAACCACCAGTTGGACTGAGGCTGTTACTGAGACCTGTTCCAAGGACCGCCCTCTTGCTATGAGGTGTAAGGACCACCCTCTTCCTATGAGGTGTACGGACCGACCGACCTTTTCCTAATGGTGTTGGGACTGCCCTTTTCTTATGAGGTGTAAGGATCACCCTCTTCCTATGAGCTGTTAGGAACCCAGCCCCCCCCCCCCCTTTTTTCTTATGAGGTGTAAGGACCGCCCTCTTCCTATTTGGTGTAAGGACCTCTCTCCTCCTATGAGGTGTTAGGACCCCAGCCCCCCTTTTCTTACGAGGTGTAAGAGCCACTCTTTTCCTATAATTGTCAGGATCACCATCTTCCTATGATGTGTATCACATGGTGCAGAAAAGTAGGACGTAAAACTCCATTCATATCATTTCCTATGATGTGACATGACCGTCATAGATAAGTCAGACCGCAATTTTCTCAAGTTTTAAATTCTTTGATAGGTTGCAGAACTAAAAAGATATTATTACCATAGGAACAATCAATTGACTGAAAACCTGGTTGACATCCATCAATACATTCTCCTGTTTTACTGTTACAGTTTAAATTATCATTACATTTTCTATCTGAACATTTCTTACTGCAGCCTCTTCCATACAAACCAGTCGCACATCCTTCTAAAAAAAACAGAAAAC
>NW_008706849.1:75100-76691 GCF_000327385.1 Lottia gigantea
ATATAATATAAAGAATTCTATATAGGACTGAGATTTCTTGATATTTTATCATTGATAAGTGTAGACAGTTCGATTCAAAACTTACTCAATATACAATCATATCCTCTATAACCTGGTTGACAACCATCAGTACATTGTCCTGTTATATGATGACATTCTTGTGATCTTTTACAATGCCTATTGTTACATAGTTTACTACATTTATCTCCATAGGCACCATTTGGACAACCTGAAATATAATATAAAGAATTCTATATAGGACTGAGATTTCTTGATATTTTGTTATTGATAAGTGTAGACAGTTCGATTCAAAACTTACTCAATATACAATCATATCCTTTATAACCGGGTTGACAACCATCAGTACATTGTCCTGTTATATGATGACAGTGTTGTGATCCTTTACAATGTCTCTTGTTACATCGTTTACTACATCTATATCCGTATTTATAGTAAATTACGTTATTTTGGCTGGAGGTCGTGCAACAATATTACCCGTGAAATGCTGGTTAAGAGGCGTTTACAGAGGAATTGGTTAATCAAACAGAATTATATCCTTTTTATGAATTAATCCTAAAAATGGAATTAGACTTACTAGTATTACAGCTACCTCCATACCATTCTGTCTGACATCCATTAGGACATTGACCAGTTATAACATCACATTTATCATAGTTCAAACAATGACAGAAATTATTACATTCTGAACCATACGTTCCTGTAGCACAAACTGTAATAGAGAGAGACAGTACGTTCCTGTAGCACAAACTGCAATAGAGAGGGACAGTACGTTCCTGTAGCACAAACTATAATAGAGAGGGATAGTACGCTCCTGGAGCACAAACTGTAATAGAGAGAGACAGTACGTTCCTAGAGCACAGACTGTAGTAGAGAGGGATAGTATGTTCCTAGCGCACAAACTGTAATAGAGAGTGATAGTACGTTCCTGGAGCACAAACTGTAATAGAGAGAGACAGTACGTTCATAGAGCACAAACTGTAATAGAGAGAGACAGTACGTTCCTAGAGCACAGACTGTAATAGAGATAAACAGTACGTTCCTAGAGCACAAACTATAATAGAGAGAGGCAGTACGTTCCTAGAGCACAAACTGTAATAAAGAGAGACATTACGTTCCTACAGCACAAACTGTAATAGAGAGAGACATTACGTTCCTAGAGCACAAACTGTAATAGAGAGGGACATTACGTTCCTAGAGCACAGACTGTAATAGAGATAAACAGTACGTTCCTAGAGCACAAACTATAATAGAGAGAGGCAGTACGTTCCTAGAGCACAAACTGTAATAAAGAGAGACATTACGTTCCTAGAGCACAAACTGTAATAGAGAGAGACATTACGTTCCTAGAGCACAAACTGTAATAGAGAGGGACATTACGTTCCTAGAGCACAAACTGTAATAGAGAGAGACATTACGTTCCTAGAGCACAAACTGTAATAGAGAGAGACATAACGTTCCTAGAGCACAAACTGTAATAGAGAGAGACAGTACTTTCCTAGAGCACAAACTGTAATAGAGGGAGACAGTACGTTCCTGGAGCACAAACTGTAATAGAGAGAGACAGTACGTT
>NW_008706849.1:78941-79579 GCF_000327385.1 Lottia gigantea
AAACAATGACAGGTATAACCATTGTTATATCCAAAATATTGTAACCTTAAAATATAACATTATAATATTCATTATATCAAACACTAGTTACAGTATCACACCTTTCATTATATAAACAATGACAGGTATAACTATTGTTATATCCAAAATATTGTAACCTTAAAATATAACATTATAATATTCATTATAACAAACACTAGTTACAGTATCAAATCTTTCATTATCTAAACAATGACAGGTATAACAATTGTTATATCCAAAATTATAACCTGTAAATATAACAATATAATATTCGTTATAACAAACACTAGTTGTAGTATCACATCTTTCGTTATATAAACAATGACAGGTATAACCATTGTTATATCCAAAATTATAACCTAAATATATAACAATATAATATTCACTATAACAAACACTAGTTACAGTATCACATCTTTTATTATATAAACAATGACAGGTATAACTATTGTTATATCCAAAATTATAACCTGAAAATATAACAATATAATATTCGTTACAACAAACACTAGTTACAGCATCACATCTTTTATTATATAAACAATGACAAGTATAACTATTTCTATATCCAAAATTATAACCTGAAAATATAACATTATAACATTCGTTACTAGCTA
>NW_008706849.1:79629-80994 GCF_000327385.1 Lottia gigantea
CACTGACTCGAATTATAATCAGTTGTCATAATAGTAGACGAAATACCTGGGTTAACAACCTGCACGAGCTTTTGTATTGTATTGAACGATAATACACTGACTCGTATGATAATCAGTTGTCATAATGGTAGGCGAAATACCTGGGTTAACAACCCGCACGAGCTTTTGTATTGTATTGAACGATAATACACTGACTCGTATGATAATCAGTTGTCATAATGGTAGGCGAAATACCTGGGTTAACAACCCGCACGAGCTTTTGTATTGTATTGAACGATAATACACTGACTCGTATGATAATCAGTTGTCATAATGGTAGGCGAAATACCTGGGTTAACAACCCGCACGAGCTTTTGTATTGTATTGAACGATAATACACTGACTCGTATGATAATCAGTTGTCATAATGGTAGGCGAAATACCTGGGTTAACAACCCGCACGAGCTTTTGTATTGTATTGAACGATAATACACTGACTCGTATGATAATCAGTTGTCATAATGGTAGGCGAAATACCTGGGTAAAAAACCCGCACGAGCTTTTGTATTGTATTGAACGATAATACACTGACTCGTATGATAATCAGTTGTCATAATGGTAGGCGAAATACCTGGGTTAACAACCCGCACGAGCTTTTGTATTGTATTGAACGATAATACACTGACTCGTATGATAATCAGTTGTCATAATGGTAGGCGAAATACCTGGGTAAACAACCCGCACGAGCTTTTGTATTGTATTGAACGATAATACACTGACTCGTATGATAATCAGTTGTCATAATGGTAGGCGAAATACCTGGGTAAACAACCCGCACGAGCTTTTGTATTGTATTGAACGATAATACACTGACTCGTATGATAATCAGTTGTCATAATGGTAGGTGAAATACCTGGGTTAACAACCCGCACGAGCTTTTGTATTGTATTGAACGATAATACACTGACTCGTATGATAATCAGTTGTCATAATGTTAGGCGAAATACCTGGGTAAACAACCCGCACGAGCTTTTGTATTGTATTGAACGATAATACACTGACTCGTATGATAATCAGTTGTCATAATGGTAGGCGAAATACCTGGGTAAACAACCCGCACGAGCTTTTGTATTGTATTGAACGATAATACACTGACTCGTATGATAATCAGTTGTCATAATGGTAGGCGAAATACCTGGGTAAACAACCCGCACGAGCTTTTGTATTGTATTGAACGATAATACACTGACTCGTATGATAATCAGTTGTCATAATGGTAGGCGAAATACCTGGGTTAACAACCCGCACGAGCTTTTGTATTGTATTGAACGATAATACACTGACTCGTATGATAATCAGTTGTCATAATGGTAGGCGAAATACCTG
>NW_008706849.1:81044-82810 GCF_000327385.1 Lottia gigantea
ACCTAATTTTAAAGTTCTGTAATGATTTTGGCAATACACCGTTTTCATTTCTTTTATAAACTGTATTCATAGGTACTACCTTGTTGACAAGAAGGTCCACCCCAGCCTCTCAAACAACCACTATAGCAAAGACCAGTTACAGCATCACAGCTTTTATTATTGTGACAATGACAGGTATAACTATTTCTATATCCAAAATTATAACCTGTAAATATAACATTATAACATTCATTATAACAAACACTAGTTACAGTATCACATCATTCATTATATAAACAATGACAGGTATAACTATTTCTATGTCCAAAATTATAACCTGTAAATATAACATTATAACATTCGTTACAACAAACACTAGTTACAGTATCACATCATTCATTATATAAACAATGACAGGTATAACTATTTCTATGTCCAAAATTATAACCTGTAAATATAACATTATAACATTCGTTACAACAAACACTAGTTACAGTATCACATCATTCATTATATAAACAATGACAGGTATAACTATTTCTATGTCCAAAATTATAACCTGTAAATATAACATTATAACATTCGTTACAACAAACACTAGTTACAGTATCACATCATTCATTATATAAACAATGACAGGTATAACTATTGTTATATCCAAAATTATAACCTGTAAATATAACATTATAACATTCGTTACAACAAACACTAGTTACAGTATCACATCTTTCATTATATAAACAATGACAGGTATAACTATTTCTATGTCCAAAATTATAACCTGTAAATATAACATTATAACATTCGTTACAACAAACACTAGTTACAGTATCACATCATTCATTATATAAACAATGACAGGTATAACTATTGTTATATCCAAAATTATAACCTGTAAATATAACATTATAACATTCGTTACAACAAACACTAGTTACAGTATCACATCTTTCATTATATAAACAATGACAGGTATAACTATTTCTATGTCCAAAATTATAACCTGTAAATATAACATTATAACATTCGTTACAACAAACACTAGTTACAGTATCACATCATTCATTATATAAACAATGACAGGTATAACTATTGTTATATCCAAAATTATAACCTGTAAATATAACATTATAACATTCGTTACAACAAACACTAGTTACAGTATCACATCTTTCATTATATAAACAATGACAGGTATAACTATTTCTATGTCCAAAATTATAACCTGTAAATATAACATTATAATATTCATTACAACAAACACTAGTTACATCATCACATCTTTCATTATCTAAACAATGACAGGTATAACTATTTCTATATCCAAAATTATAACCTGAAAATATAACAATATAATATTCATTATATCAAACACTAGTTACAGTATCACATCATTCATTATATAAACAATGACAGGTATAACTATTGTTATATCCAAAATTATAACCTGTAAATATAACATTATAACATTCGTTACAACAAACACTAGTTACAGTATCACATCTTTCATTATATAAACAATGACAGGTATAACTATTTCTATATCCAAAATTATAACCTGTAAATATAACATTATAACATTCGTTACAACAAACACTAGTTACATCATCACATCTTTCATTATATAAACAATGACAGGTATAACTATTTCTATATCCAAAATTATAACCTGAAAATATAACATTATAATATTCGTTATAACAAACACTAGTTACAGTATCACATCTTTCATTATATAAACAATGACAGGTATAACTATTTCTATATCCAAAATTATAACCTGTAAA
>NW_008706849.1:83384-84954 GCF_000327385.1 Lottia gigantea
CGTTCAAATATACCTCAGGAGCCGCAGCAATGGGGTCGTTTTGCCGCATTGCCCAACTTGCCGTGTGTGCCCAACTGCACAAAAACGACTTGTAAAACGAAACTAAAGGTTTCTAATAAAATCCGGAATGGCCATTTGTTTCATATGAAACGAAATATTTTAATATGATGTCCCGCCTCGATTTTTATACGCACACATCTCTGTAAGTGGACGTATATTGTCGGCAACCCCGTCCGTCCGTCAACATTTCCTTGTAAACGAACTAAAAACTCGATTTTTTGATGGAATCAAATAAAATTCGGTATGTGTATACATATTCATAAAACGAAGATTAAGTTCGAATTTGAGCTATTTTCGACCGTTAGAAGCAGAGTTATTGCCTTGCCCAAAAATCTTGAATATTTACCACCCGCATGCCGTGGTGGGCGTATATGGCTGTGGTCCACTATCTAATTTTCTTTTTCTAAACAATCGCAGGTTCGTCGATTTTTGTAGTTATTAGTGTGGAGCCAATCAACCCCAGCTTCTACCTTGTCCACCAGGACATTCTGGGACTTATCTGGAACCAGTGGGGGCTGAGCCACTGCCGAATTATAGAGCACATGGAATACGAGAATTTCAAACTTCTCCTCGCTTGATAATTCTGATTTACTATTCAGAAGATTTTCACTATTCAAAAGATTTTCACTTTCAGGCATTTCAGTTGCCATTTTGCCATGGATTAGAAGGCTGAAATTTCGAATTTTGAACTGTGAACACTGATAAGCTTAGCTAAAAACAAATCCCGTTTCTGAGAGGAAGGTACGATTGAACAAACAGATGATGAACGTGTGCTTATGAGAAAAATTTGCTGTTAAATTTCTTGCAACATTCGTACAGAATGTCAATAAAAACCGCCTTAATATAAATTCAAATTAAATATAACTTACAATGTATATGTATTATTAATCCAATAAACATACAACTTAATACTAGGGGCGCCATATTCCATCTGATGATAAAGGGATGTAAAATACTAAAATATCCAAATGTTTTAAATAGTCAATTATTGAATCATATCAACGAGGAAGGATTTGGATATTGTTTATAACTAACGACAAGGAAGGTATTATTGTACAGGAATTGAAGTATATATGTCAAATGATAATGGTACGAAGATCACTCTAAAATCTAAAAAAAAATCTGACTTAAAAACTCCCAGACGATAATCAATGGTCATTGGTCATAACGGTTGACAAAATACTAAAAAGGGTCATACCGAAATTAGCTGAACAGACCACATTAGCTTTTGTATTGCATTGAACGATATTACACTGTCTCGTATGATAATCAGTTGTCATAATGGTAGAAGAAATACCTGGATGAACAACCTGCAACAGTTTTTGTAGCCTATGTTATTGAATTTAACGAAAATAGGAGGACTCGGACGGACAATAATACATTTTACCTTGTGGAATTATCGATACAGCGATATAAATGCAGTAGAAATAGAAATCGTGTCCAGATCTGTGCCCCGTTTACTCGTGAAGGCTTTGCATAGGATTTCATATTTCTTATACATAATAGAATT
>NW_008706849.1:88750-90002 GCF_000327385.1 Lottia gigantea
AAGGGCAATAACTTATACTAAATATTTTTCGATTCTTCTGATTTTCAATAGGGTTCATCCTTGAGTGATTACGAACACTCATACCAAGTTTTGTCAAAATCTGTCCAGAATTGTGTTTACGGGCAATTGTGGACGGACGGACGTATTCCAATTGGCACAAAATAATACATAAAATACTACTTCAGTTAACTTATTAGCCAGTGATAGAATTATTTTGTTAAAATAAATTCAGACGTTTCACAATTCCTTCAAATTAGACCTGTAAGCCGCCATCCTGAGCAACTGCATGGGTTTTAATTCCCTACAGCCACCCCTGCCAATACAATTTGGCAGAATTTTTGGAGACGTCAATATTATGGAATCACAGACTTTTTAAAATTGAAACGAAACAAATCAATAGCCTATTGCTTTTCGTTCTATGATATTTTCCTTCTGATTCAAAGCATGATCCAAACAACAATAATTTAATTTCAACGCAAACAATAAATCGGACCACACAATAAAACTTAAAAAAACACCTAGAAGTTTATCACTATCATAATAACGGCAAGATCGTTTTATTTTCAGAGTTGCTTCCCTTAACTGTCTTGCTTACTGAGATAAACCTCAAAATATATGCATAAACACAATTAACGCAATGGTGTCAGCAACATATCACTAACCTATACTTCCATCTTCATCTTTAGAGTCTTCTTTAATAACAGTACAATCAGTTCCTTGATATCCATCCTGACAATCACATGCTCCATCTATATTATTACACTGATCTTCTGATTGACAAAATCTTGCTGAACAATTTGATGAACAATTATACCCATAGAATCCTTCATCACATTCTAAATATAGTAACAGATACATACAGAACAGTATGAACCACCAGTTGGACTGAGGCTGTTACTGAGACCTGTTCCAAGGACCGCCCTCTTCCTATGAGGTGTACAGAACAGTATGAACCACCAGTTGGACTGTGCTGTTACTGACACCTGTTTTTTAAAAGAGACTTGTTCCAAGGACCGCCCTATGAGGTGTACGGACCAACCTTTTCCTATCTTTTCTTATGAGGTGTAAGGATCACCCTTTTCTTATGAGGTGTAAGGACCGTCCTTCTCCTATTGATTGTTAGGACTTCCCTTTTCTTATGAGGTGTAAGGATCACCCTTTTCTTATGAGGTGTAAGGACCGCCCTCTTCCTATGAGGTGTAAGGACCTCCCTCCTCCTATGAGGTGTACGGACCAACCTTTCCTATCTTCT
>NW_008706849.1:90052-91756 GCF_000327385.1 Lottia gigantea
CAAAGATTATCAGACAAAGTAACATACGCCCACTGGCAGCTTGAAAACACAGTCTTTAGTGTCTAATTTTATCATATATAAGCAAGTAGGTTTGACTCTAGATACAAACTGTTTCCTCTATCGTGTCATCATATATAAATTTCTCAAGGGCAATAACTCAGAAACCAAAATCAAATTATTGTCATTATCAAACTTGACCAAGATCTCATTATTATATTGTTATATATATGCATACCAGGTTTCATCAAGTTCAGATAAAAAAAACTGTAGCCTCTTTCATGTCTGAAAGCCAAATTTGAATTGTTTTTATTGATTCAAGAGCAACAACTTCACAACCGTTCATTCGATTATTACCAAATTCGATCTTGACCGAGATCTCATCCATTTATACATGCATACCAAGTTTCATCTAGATCGGATAAAAACTGTAGCCTCTATCGTGTCAGACGGACAAACGGACGGACAAGGGCGATAGCAAAATACGTTCACATTTCTATATGGATATATAATAAAAAATATTATAAATCGACTTCAAATTATCACACTATAATTTATCTTATATTTACTTTCTTATCAGTATGTTGTCATATATAGATATTTATTATTTACGTCCGGGTATAATTCACAACATTACACGAACGATCATCTTATTTCTAGATAACAACGTAAAAACAAAATGTTTGAGTCGAACCCGGATATGTATAAATATCTTTGTTAGACTATAGACTATACTTGATAACAGTATAGTAACATAATCTATCTCATACAATACACAAGAACTTATGAATATTCTAACAAATTGTTTATTTTTTTAAAGGTATAGTACCTCTTAGGATGACCAAAATTTAAATTTCAAACTTAGTTAAAATGAGTCGTAGTTCAACAATGGACTTGCCTAGTGTCAAAACTATACAACAGAATCTCTATATAATCCAATCAATCCATAAAACAAAGTATTAATTAATTAAACTATGTGATTTTGAAATATGCTTAGAAACGTGTTTCAATAATTACATAGCTTAATTGATATATCGTGTTATATAGAGATTCTATTCTTTAGTCATGGCACCTGGCACCTGTTTAAGTCCAACTGATGAATATATACACTTGTTACCCAAGATAGAGACTTTAAAGTTGGGTTCCCTTATTTTCATTTATGCTAATACTTATATGAATAGAAAGAAGAGGTGTTCTAATGACTTGGAAAATTACCAGTTTGTCTCACATGTCCATAATTACTTCATTAGCTTTATAAGTAGAGAATTACCAGCACAATTTCAATGAGTGTCCGATCAAGAAGCGTCAAAAAGTATTTTTTGTTTATCCAGACTGTACTTACACGGGCATTTATGATTGGTTAAAACTCTTAATTATATGCAATAAGAACATAATGATATGATAAAGAATACATGACATTTCATTAGAAACACCAATTAATCAAATAGTTTGCTTAATTTGACACTAAAATATAAGGAAACTCATCTTTAAATTTTATATCCGTTCTAAGTATGGTTTTAAGTATTGTGTAACATCTTCATAAACCTGTGGTAATTATAATATCTACATTTTGTGAACAGGTTCATCCTATTTTTCTACCTTGTATAAAATAATGTGACATCCCTGAACGTGTGATTTATTTTTATCAATTATTTTATCAAGTTTAGTTCTTATTGCATATAGGTTTTTTTTATGCAAAATGCGTGG
>NW_008706849.1:96500-99595 GCF_000327385.1 Lottia gigantea
AGGAATTGAAGTATATATGTCAAATGATAATGGTACGAAGATCACTCTAAAATCTAAAAAAAAAAACTGACTTAAAAACTCCCAGACGATAATCAATGGTCATTGGTCATAACGGTTGACAAAATACTAAAAAGGGTCATACCGAAATTAGCTGAACAGCCCACATTAGCTTTTGTATTGCATTGAACGATATTACACTGTCTCGTATGATAATCAGTTGTCATAATGGTAGACGAAATACCTGGATGAACAACCTGCAACAGTTTTTGTAGCCTATGTTATTGAATTTAACGATAATGGGAGGACTCGGACGGACTATACCTTGTGGAATTATCGATACAGCGATATAAATGCAGTAGAAATAGAAATCGTGTCCAGATCTGTGCCCCGTTTACTCGTGAAGGCTTTGCATATAGGATTTCATATTTCTTATACATAATAGAATTGTCTGCGCCCCGTTACGCGATCACTAAACTTCATATTGTTTCATCTATTCACAAGCCAGTTTCGTCCAAAATAGATCAAGACTACAACCTGTTTTTTGTTCACAAACCAATTTTAAGGTATTTTGGCTTAGCTCAGGGCAATAACTCGGAACCCGTGCATCAAAGAGTCTTTTCTATCTTATAATATAAAGTAGAGGTTCACCATAATATAACCCACTACATATTTAAAAAAAATATACTCAAATGATCTGATAGAAACCTATATTTATATTACTTTAATTTCAATATTATCAACTTGTTGATTAAAATATTAACGAAATTTTGCTTACAAAAGAAAATACACAGAATACATAAAATGTTAAAGAGACAGTCTGCACAATTTACACAATTGTTATTTACGTATATACACGTGTACAGATTTCTAAATGCTATACAAGGGACAAGTGCGCCATTTTTTTTTATCAATGTCTACCTTAGTCTCAGAAACATGATTTTTTTTAGCTAATTTAATCAGTATACTTCTGTTCACAGCTCAACGTCGAAATTGGATCCATCCTTCCATGTCTGTCCAGAATTTTCCGCTTTTGAAAGTTCACAAGACGAGTCGTCGAAAAAACATCTATAGAAATAGGAAAAGAAATTCCTAGTTTGAGATATTGTTAAAGGAATTATGCGATTTTCGTACTTTTCTAGTATTTCTGAAGACTATTTACATATATTCAACACTCAAAATCAACCTTCCAAAATAATGTATCTGTCCCTTTTAACCTCTGTTGATCAACCTGAATTTGTTTTAAAAAGTGATTAAAAACAGAGCATTCTAATGTTAATCAAACAGTTCTGGTGTTGGGCCTTAAAACGGTTGATATTCTAGTTGAAACCTTCAGAATAAGTGGAAATCATATTCCTCTATAATACAATTTGTCGTTTATTTTGCAAAAATATTTTAATAACTCCAAACAATACATAGAAAAAATAACATGTTAAATAACATTTCAAATAATTCGTGGATTCTAAATTGTTAAATTTTCAGACATGGTAAAGGATCCATTTCTCTAGGTTTTGGTTTGTCGTTTTCATAAATTCGAGCACCTAACATTTCCAACTTTCTTAACAAATTGTACTAAAATCAAATACATGTGAAATTTGTCATATTATTGTTGGTTACAAGATGGAATATTTTGTGTTACCAGAAGTTGAAATGGATTGCAAGGAACGACAACTCTGTTTGAGAGACTGGGCCGATAATATGTTCTTGTCAAAATATGAGAGATTTTGATTTCCTTCTGGTGTCAGTCCTGTAGTTTCATAAAGATTTGATAAGCCAATTGGTATTTGTAACATCACAGCTTAGTCAAGTTTTTCTAGAATTACAGGAATAGAATAGACGCTTATAGTCCTCTCTTCCTTTTAAAAACCAATTTAAACCTATATTGGACAAACAGAGTTGGCTACACTGCTTTCGTCATTGAATATCAAGCTCGTGAAAAAAACAAGTCTACCTGCCTCTGTTTGTTGATAATCCACGTCATTCGGCAACAAAAATATTCATAGAAAATAGTAAACAAAAATATTTATAGAAAATAGTAAACAAAAATATTTATAGAATAGTAAACAAAAATATTTATAGAAAATAGTAAACAAAAATATTTATAGAAAATAGTAAACAAAAATATTTATAGAAAATAGTAAACAAAAATATTCATAGAAAATAGTAAACAAAAATATTCATAGAAAATAGTAAACAAAAATATTTATAGAAAATAGTAAACAAAAATATTTATAGAAAATGGTAAACAAAAATGTCAAATTCGATACAAAATGAGAAATAAGTAAAATTAAAGGGACAGATTCGCATTTTTTGTTGAGTTGATAATTTGGGTATTGAATATATATTAGTACTAAAAATATACAGAAATCGCATAATTTCTTCAAAAATACCTCAAACTAGGAATTTCACTTAGGTAAGTGTCTTTAGATTCAAGTGTAGGAATTGAAACATATGATCAGTGGCGGTGTAGTTTTCAATATCTTGTGTACGTTAGCTTCAATTGGTTTATTATTTTTGAGATTCATCTATTGCGACTCCGGAAGTTGTGTTATAGTAGACGGGTGAAGATTGATTTGAGATGTTCACAGGATTTCTAGAGTCTGAAAATATAAAAAGAAAATTATGTACATATATATCGAATACGTTGTAAATTTATTGTAACAACAGTGTTGCTGTCAACTGATTCATTTAACTGTGATTGAAGGCATTTTATGTGGAAAGTATCTTCATCACATTTTTATAGGTGATGTAGCCTAGGTTATTGCAGCCGGGGCTATGAATACATATTTTCAAATTCAAATATTGAGTCGTAAAATGAGCTGTCAGACTGTTGGAAGATTTAAGACAGGTCTTAACGAAGTAAGAAAAAGATGCGATATACTTCCCTGTACATTTTCCGCTTTGCGTAAGATAAAAATAGACTTGATTACAATATAATATAGTAATGTATTTGTAGTGTCCATTGCATAGAACGCCTCTGATGATATATGTACGAGAGTTATGTCCCTTAGAAACAGGCTTGTCTTTCCTTTGGCCACATAGCTTTTTTTAAACTAAATTTAAATTTTCTCCAAATTACATCAGCAGGTTTTAGCCGG
>NW_008706849.1:99645-101226 GCF_000327385.1 Lottia gigantea
AATAGTAAACAAAAAATATTTATAGAAAATAGTAAACAAAAATATTTATAGAAAATAGTAAACAATATTTATAGAAAATAGTAAACAAAAATATTTATAGAAAATAGTAAACAAAAATATTCATAGAAAATAGTAAACAAAAATATTTATAGAAAATAGTAAACAATATTTATAGAAAATAGTAAACAAAAATATTTAGAGAAAATAGTAAACAAAAATATTCATAGAAAATAGTAAACAAAAATATTTATAGAAAATAGTAAACAAAAATGTCAAATTCGATACAAAATGAGAAATAAGTAAAATTAAAGGGACAGATTCGCATTTTTTGTTGAGTTGATAATTTGGGTATTGAATATTATTAGTACTAAAAATATACGGAAATCGCATAATTTCTTCAAAAATACCTCAAACTAGGAATTTCACTTGTCTATTTTTATACAATATATGACTTTGCTGAAAGCAAAGTCCCACAATGAGTTATAGTTCATTCTGATTTTCATAGTTTTGATGTCACCAGCAATCCTCGTATTAACGAACAACAATCTGATTTTTGAAAATGTTTCACCATTGAATTCAGTTTTAGATTATGATATAGGTCAGGAGTTTTCAATAGTAAGGATTTATAGGGGAGGGGAGGTAATAGTAAGGATTTATAGGGGAAGGGAAGTAATAGTAATGATTTATAGGGGGAAGGGGGGTAATAGTAAGGATTTATAGGGGAAGGGAGGTAATAGTAAGGATTTATAGGGGAAGGGAGGTAATAGTAAGGATTTATAGGGGAAGGGAGGTAATAGTAAGGATTTATAGGGGAAGGGAGGTAATAGTAAGGATTTATAGGGGAAGGGAGGTAATAGTAAGGATTTATAATGCAATCGATCAAGTATCCTGAAAGGGCTAATAGAAAGAAAACGATTGAAAATCCCTAATAATAAATGTACACAACATTACCATGTATTGTTAGAAGAGATATAGTAATAAATATACAAAATATACAATACTGGCTGTGTCAGTCTCCAGAATGGGGTGTGTTGAAACAATAACAAAAAAGGGGGTTCCCGACATTGACGATATACACACACTTAGGTAAGTGTCTTTAGATTCAAGTGTAGGAATTGAAACATATGATCAGTGGCGGTGTAGTTTTCAATATCTTGTGTACGTTAGCTTCAATTGGTTTATTATTTTTGAGATTCATCTATTGCGACTCCGGAAGTTGTGTTATAGTAGACGGGTGAAGATTGATTTGAGATGTTCACAGGATTTCTAGAGTCTGAAAATATAAAAAGAAAATTATGTACATATATATCGAATACGTTGTAAATTTATTGTAACAACAGTGTTGCTGTCAACTGATTCATTTAACTGTGATTGAAGGCATTTTATGTGGAAAGTATCTTCATCACATTTTTATAGGTGATGTAGCCTAGGTTATTGCAGCCAGCGCTATGAATACATATTTTCAAATTCAAATATTGAGTCGTAAAATGAGCTGTCAGACTGTTGAAGATTTAAGACAGGTCTTAACGAAGTAAGAAAAAGATGCGATATACTTCCCTGTACATTTTCCGCTTTGCGTAA
>NW_008706849.1:101349-102914 GCF_000327385.1 Lottia gigantea
ATTCTGCACCCATTTGCAGCTGGGTCGACAAGATTAATGAGGGTAGAGGACCTAATCAGGTCAACAGATTTTCACACGCCGACCGAAAATGAAATGAATGGAGTTTTACATCCGATTTTTCTGCACCTAGATTGGGCTATTAAAGACAACACCATGCAGTGTGCAGTGAGGGAAATTTTGCCAGGACAGCGGCATTAGCCTACTCGTGTTCGATTTTCAACAGTCGAGGGATCTTTAACGTGCACAACTTGTAGCACACGGGGCCTCGGTTTATTGTCCCATCCGAACGACTAAACTTCTTTTCCAAGTCACGCAGATCGAGATTTGAACTTTAAAGCTCTTTTGAGATTGTCTATACTCACCATCTTTCGCGTTGGTTTTTATCTGAATTAGAAAAATAACATTAGATGAAATTTTCAATATTTCAAAACAATTTGCAGTAAACAGTGATTTTCAGATTGACTAAATTAATAATTAGAACTTATTTCATACTACCAACATATATAATCCTCATTAGGCCAGTTTCTTTTGGAAATGGTGGTTTACTTTAGACACATGAACAAAGTAATCATAATTCAGTAAGTTTGATATTTTCGGGTATTGATTTAGTCCGTGTAATAAATAGTCTAAAAATAGCATAATCCCTTCAAATATATTAGGACGTAAAACTCCATTCATTTCATTTTCATTTCATTTCAAATATACATGTACCTCAAACTACAAGTTCCACTTTCTATTTCAGTATGTTTCATTATAGCGGAATCTCAAGAAAAGGCGAGTCGTCATTTTAACTTTCAAACGCGGATACTTCTGGACATAATTGGATTTGAAGACACTATGGATTTGAAGACTGAAATTTCGACGGTGAGCTGTGAACACTTTTACTTATTAGCTTAACTTAAAAGTTCCCGTTTCACAGACTAATGTACGATATTTTGTCAAAAATGGCAAACCTGGCCCCCTAATTAATAAGAGCTTGAAAAAACACTTTCATTTAGCTTACTTGAATTGAAACATTTACCTTGATACTTTCTGTACAATGTGTAAACTACAACGAAGATAATCAAAATCACCACCAAAACTGTTAAGATTATGATTGTTATATCTTTATCTGAAACTAAATCCAATAACTTTATGTTTCGGGAACACGAACGGTCATTGTCGCCGATCAAGACTGTTCGTGTGTCCGCAACAAATTTCTGTGGATAATGCAATGGCAAATGGTGTTGCACAACGGTGGGTTCGTTTTTCCACATTGCCCAACTTGCCGCATCGTGCCCAACTGCACAAAAACGACTTGTAAATCGAAAGTAAAGGTTTCTGATAAAATCCGGAATGACCATTTGTTTCACATGAAACGATATATTTTAATCTGTTGCCCGGCATCGATTTCCTTTTTATTTATAATATATATATACTTATATAATAACACTCATACCAAGTTTTGTCAAAATCCGTCCAGAATTGTGCTTACTAAATATTTTTCGATTTTTCTGATTTTCAATAGGGTTTATCCTTGGTTTATAACAAACACACATGCCAAGTTTCGTCAAAATCCATCAAGA